>NC_056072.1:1212121-1515151 GCF_016772045.2 Ovis aries
GCATTCTGGATATGAGTTCATTGTCAGAATATGATTTGTAAATATTATATCTATTTCTGTGACTTGTGGTTTCAGTCTCCTAACAGTGTCATTTAAATAGCAAAAGGCTTTAAATACATATGAATTCAATTTGTTTTTTTCCATGGGTAGGACTTTTGGTGTCATTTTGAAGAACGCCTACCTCAAGGTCACAGACTTCTTTTCTTTCTTTTTTTTTTTGTGATTTTATATTTTGCATTTTGAGATATGCTATTCCCAGGTGGTGCTAGTGGTAAAGAACCCACCTGCCAATGCAGGAGACAAAAGACACAGGTTTGATCCCTGGGTTGGGAAGATCCCCTGAAGAAGGGCATGACAACCACTCCAGTATTCTTGCCTTGAGAATCCACATGGACAGAGGAGCTTGGTGGTCTACAGTCCATGGGGTCACGAAGAGTCAGATACTCTGAGCAACTAACTCACACACACATACACACACATACACACAAGATGTGAGATCCTGGTCAAGATTAATTTCTTTTGCAGAGAACATCCCATTATTCTAGTACCATTTGTTGAAAAGACTTTTTGTTCTCCAATGAATTGCCTGTGTAACTTTGACAAAAATCAGTTTAGTATATTGAGGTGTTTTGTTCCTTTGATCTGTGTGTCTATCCCTTTGTAAGGTACTGATGGGTAGAAAGACAAACCTGAGAACAGGTTCGTAGGAATAACCCCAGGAACAATTGTCCAGTATTTGCTAATCCAGTGTTTTTGGCAACTTCATAGAATATAACTTCTGCAAATAAGGAGAACTGACTGTGAATATATTTTCAGCCTTTTCTGCTCCCAGGCTACCTTTATGAATTTACTGGAAGGTAGTTTCCACCCAAACAAGTGAAAATACCAGTTAATTGGAAAGCAGGAAAGAGGAAATAGAAGATGCAACAGAGGGAGAAGCAATGGGAATTCCAGGATGATTTTGAGCTCTAACCAGAATTGAGAGCAAAGATATCCAATTGTTCCTGCTCTGCCTTCTACACTTTGTCACCCAAATCAGCTGAGATAACTTGATCACTCCATGGAAGCATTTTCCTCTGCTACCTGTGAGAGTGGGACACTGGCTCTGTTGTATAGCTTAGAAGAAAACACCCTGTTCTCATCCTATCCCCAAAACATACTCTTACTGGAACACACTAGAGCCTTTCTATAAGTTTTTACTTTTTCACCCACCACTGACATTCCCAAATGGGGCTTTGGTAATGTTTCAAGTAAACTGAAGTCACACTGTGGTCCTGGGAAAGATGCAGAACTGCCTCTCTTATCCAGGAAACTTTTCTAACAGTGGCAAGACTGACCTTTTCTGAGGGAGCAACTCTTAAAACATCTGAATAATGTATTTATTCTGTATACACATGTACATGAAAAAACTACAAATAAAACTAAGGAAAGGATTAGTGAATCATTCAGCACATTGGTTACCTTGGAGAGAATAGAGAGTGGGATAAAATCAGGAAGCATTTTGGAGGGGGTGGTAATTCTCTTTTCTTAAAGTAGGTCCTGTGTGCATAGTATTTGCTTTATTACCTTTCAGACTACACACAGGCTACACACACCACACACAAACATGTAAACAAGCATACATCAGTCACACTCTTTTCTGTACTTAGCATACATTTAAGAAAATAACTTTAAAAACCAGAGTCTTTCTCAAATACCCAAATAGAAAATTTGAGAAGTCCTAATAGATGTTTTCGGACTCCCCAAAGCCTTGTAGTAGTTGGATGTTTTGGTTCCTCCATTGAAAATTTTGTTAAATTGTTATTGTAGTACATTGATTTCTTATTTTTAAACATAAAGTCTTTCTATGCAAAAATAGGTTAGCATAAAATAGAAGGAAAATTAGGTCAGAATTTGGATAGGGGATTTAGTTTCATAATAAATCAGGTCATTTTATCAATCTATGAGCACTTAAGAGCATTTCTTCCCAACAGGGACCTACTCTGTATTTTCTTTCATTTTCTCTTCAGATTTTTTTTGGCTGTTTTCTCACTATCGCAGCTTCTTTCACATAAAGATTTGTTTCAGTTTGGTCAGATCTATATTTTTCCCTTGGAGACTGAGGCAAAGGAGATATTTCTTACAAAGGAAAAGCAACACAGTTGATAAAAAGAATGCAGAGTAGGGAAAACTTGATCTAATTAACAGACATGTCTATATGGAGAAGCATATCAAAACTGATGGAACACTTTGAATTAATTATTTAGAAAAGTCCCATTTATATGTGATAAAACAAATGGTCATCAACTAAAGTTGTAAAATACCCTGTGTGTTCATCACTGCATTCTCTGACAATCTTCCCTGAACTCAATTCTCATGAGATAGTTTTATTTTCTTTTTTGCATGTGGAATTCATTTTAACTTTGTACAAAGAGGAAGCCAAGACCATGTCAAATAAATCTTTTATTTCCGAAGTGTCTGAAGATGTGCAACTTCTGTTTCAGTGTCCTATTCTATGTGAGTGAGCAAGGGGATAGTAGTCCATTCATTAAAAATGGAATAAGTTCAGGAATATCTCCCTAACACTGAAAATCAGTGTCTTGACAGCTAGGTGAATAGGATATTTACTCATAATCAGCTAAATGAAGTTTTGTGATAACTCATTGGCTAAAGAATTGAATGCACACATTTGCACGAGACTTCTTGCAGTTTTCCCATCTTCTCTATCCAGAGGACACAACACCTTATCCGACATCCTCACTTTCCTACATTGAAAAGCTTAGCCTAGCTGATGGGCTGAGGGGTCACGAAAACTCACAAGTTCTGAGAAAGAGATAAATACTTGAATGATGCCTCTGAAAGGAGATAGATTAGAGCTCTCCCCTCTCCTCCTTTGCATTCCTTTATTATGGGTGAGAAATGGGCATGATTAAGAAGCAGTCTGAAGGAATTCTTGCTGGCTTCAAAAGAATAGAATAAAACCGTCCAAATCTATTATGCAAATTTATCTTTTCCCCTACCTTATTACCTTGGAACTTTGAATAGATCAGTTTTAAAGAAATGAAGTGTTTTTATATGCCCTGATATAAGAACACAACAAAATTTTAAAATGATAGAATATACATTATTTTTAATAAATGATCTTGAAGTTTTCTAGTGGTCTTATAATTAGGACTTGCCTTCCATCTTTTGAACATCCTCCTTGGATTTTGTACATCTTCATCATAACACTAGTGTTGCTGTTAACAGTGCTGGCCTTTCATTTCTGTGAGATCAGGACTTGCCTCTTATATCCTCAATTTCCAGACTTTAGTGAATGCCTCAAATGTATACACTGAGGATATGAATGAATATTAAATAAGACTTGTTAATATCATGCTAATATTGTATATGTTTCAAAAAGGAAAAAAGAACTATATTTTCTAACAAGTATAAAGCTTGAATCGGTGAAGTGTGGCTTTTCTGAAAATACGTTCTACTGAAAATTAGTTTTATGAGACTTTTTAAAGAGTTAGCAAAACAAAAGCCTCTCTTATTTCATAATTAAGCATTTGGAGAACTGGAAGTTGCCAGATTAAGCAAAATTGAATATGTTGCTTTACTATGTGACACAGAAATACATTTAATAGGTGAAAATCTTTTTAATACGGTGCAAATCTGTAAGTGGGGAAAGAGTCCATATCATTTCTCTGACTTATTTGGCTGAAGATGGCCTTTTCAAGAAACTTCCTTCAGGAATAATATTTCACTTTGGGAACTGCTGTGTTCAAACACAGCATGCACTTTTGTTTAACCAAATATTCCATTTTAATTAATCTGCTGTTTGACCTCATATTATTTATGATAACATATCAACTCAGACGTAAGAGGGAGACAGATGTCACTTGAGAATCATTCCTCTCATCAGTGGCATTTAGAGACTCTGCAGCACTTGCAGCGACTCAGAGAGACAGGCTCCTCCGTCCCTTACCTTACAGGGGAGGTAACTGAGACTCCAGAGAGGTGACACAGCTTTTAACATCAGTGTAGCTGAGGTGCTTTGTGGGGAAGGAGTCTAATTCAAGTTTACCTGGTTCCAGTGTCCAAGTTTGCTCCACTGACTTTCTCAAATTTAAAATGTGGGCCTTTCCATGACATCCATCTTCATGACTTGGAAATTTTATGGCAGCAGCAGCAGCCCTAAGAGGGGTGCCTGGGAGGGTCCTGACACTATGACCTCTTGTGAGAGAGCTTGCCCCTTTCCTGCTCCTTAGAAAGTTTTCTTTTTTCCACTTCCAGTTGCCTGGCTATATTTTCTGCCCTTAAATTATTTGAGGTCTTTTCCCTTCCTCTTGATGATCCCTTCTTTTACTATTTCTTGTGGATTTTTATTTTCTGAAATAACATTACTTTTGTCTGAGACAAAGCTGGAAAGAAGAAGGAAAGTTACTTTGAGCTCTTAATGTATGCTTTATGTCCTTTGGCATCATTTGAATGAAAATATTTACCTTTTTCTTAGTGTTTATGAAAGTCTTTTATCTGCAAAGAGTATTAACTGTTTTTATTTAATAAAAATTGCGTGTGTTTTCTCCTTCTGGTTCCCCTTTAATTTTGTGGGTGGATTTTTATAATGCACATAAGATTTAAATTATATATAATTATATCCAGGTATATATAGTCCCTTGCCATTTCTTCTAGCATGTAATCTTATTTTCTTTCTTAGAAATTTTCAGTCTAATTAGACATTAGAGTTGTATATTCTTCACTTATTTTTGAATGTATTTTTTGGTGTGTAGTACTCAGCATCATCAGAAACACTGGGCTAGAAGAAGCACAAGCTGGAATCAAGATTGCTGGGAGAAATATCAATAACCTCAGATATGCAGATGATACCACCCTTATGGTAGAAAGTGAAGAGGAACTAAAGAGCCTCTTGATGAAAGTGAAAGAGGAGAGTGAAAAAGTGGGCTTAAAGCTCAACATTCAGAAAACAAAGATCATGGCATCTGGTCCCATCACTTCATGGGAAATAGATGGGAAAACAGTAGAAACAGTGTCAGACTTTATTTTTGGGGGGCTCTAAAATCACTGCAGATGGTGACTGCAGCCATAAGATTAAAAGACACTTACTCCTTGGAAGAAAAGTTATGACCAACCTAGACAGCATATTGAAAAGCAGAGACATTACTTTGCTGACTAAGGTCCGTCTAGTCAAGGCTATGGTTCTTCCTGTGGTCATGTATGGATGTGAGAGTTGGACTGTGAAGAAAGCTGAACGCCAAAGAATTGATGCTTTTGAACTGTGGTGTTAGAGAAGACTCTTGAGAGTCCCTTGGACTACAAGGAGATCCAACCAGTCCATTCTGAAGGAGATCAGCCCTGGGATTTCTTTGGAAGGAATGATGCTAAAGCTGAAGCTCCAGTACTTTGGCCACCTGATGCGAAGAGTTGACTCACTGGAAAAGACTCTGATGTTGGGAGGGATTGGGAGCAGGAGGAGAAGGGGACGACCGAGGATGAGATGGCTGGAAGGCATCACCGACTCGATGGAGATGAGTCTGAGTGAACTCTGGGAGTTGGTGATGGACAGGGAGGCCTGGCGTGCTGCGATTCATGGGGTCGCAAAGAGTCGGATACGACTGAGAGACTGAACTGACTGACTGACTCTATGTCAAATGTTGTTTTAAGCACTTTTGGGTCAAGTCTGAAAAAGATATTTTATAACTAAGTAAATGAATAGATAATCAAGTGGAAAAATAAGCAAACAGTAGGTTATCTCAATTGCCATGCTCATTTTTATACTCTTGGCACCTGGGGAGAGCCAGGCCTGCCTCACATGCTTAATGGATGCTGGTTGAGTAAACAGGGAGTGATCATACTGTATTTGCAAGGTTTATAGAGGATGTCCTTCCTGTTCTTAAAGTGTTGGGGAAGAAACTTCTGTTGTTGATATGCCAGCTAGTTGGTGTGCCAGTTATGTAATAAAAGTTATCTGTATTCTTCCCATTTAACCAAAGAATACTCATTGTTCCTATGTGAAGGAGAGAGGCAGCTTCTTTTCCATTAAAGTTTGTGTGTATACAAGTGCCTAAGCAGACAATGATTTTGTTGGCTTTCACTGAGACTTGTGTTCTTATGTGAAAAAGTAATATAGAAATGAAGATTTCAATCACTTTTACATACCCAAAAGGTAAAGTTGTATATTTAGCAAATAAAAATACAGGATGTCATTTAAATTTGGAAAACAGCTCTAACTGGCAAATGTTTGTAATTTATTTGCAAAAGTTGGATGAAAAGGGCATCCCTGGTGGCTCAGACAGTAAAGAATCTGCCTACAATGCAGGACACCAGGGATTGATCCTTGGGTTGGGAAGATCCCCTGGAGAAGGAAATGGCAACCCACTCCAGTATTCTTCCCTGGGAAATCCCATGGACAGAGGAGCCTGGCAGGCTAGGGTCCATGGAGTTGCAAAGTATCAAATATGACTAGCATCTAAACAATCAACTATGAAGTCAATAAAGGAAGAAAGAGAAACATGCATGATGCCTGGCAAACCTACCATGAAGATGGCCATGTTCTTCTGCCCTCCCCTCAGAAGAAAGCCACATGCACAGATAATCTCTGGCAACCTTGCTCCTCTTTCCCTGGGGCAGTCCTACTAATGCCTGCTCCGAATGCTGTAAGACAGTCCTTTCTGAAGCATTAATTCAGACATATTTATTAAAGCCTGTTAGATGGGAAGAGCCTGCTGAGCTCTGAAAGATATGAAAACCACTAAGAAGCACTGTAGTTGTAGGCTGCATGTCTTTGCCCCCTCCCCACTTTGTATGTTGAAGCCCACCCCCTCCTCCAACACACACACAATGTGATGGTACTTGGAGGTAGGGCCTTTGGGAGGTAACTAGGTTTCGATGAGGCCATTGGAGTGGGGCCCCATGATTGGACTAGTGTTTTCATAGAAAGAGGGAGAGAGAAGAGAGCTCTCTCTTGTCTGGAGCATGTGAGGAAGTGGCACACTGGGAGACAGTGGCTGCCACCAGCCCAGAGAGGAGGCCTCGCAGTGAAACCCGCCTTGCCTGCACCATGATCTTGGACTTCTGGCCTCCAGAACTATAAGAAAGAATTTTCTATTATTAAAGCCATCTTCTCTATGGTATTTCATTATGACAGCCCGAGCTGACTAGTATGGCACAAATCTCAACAAGTCCTTTAAGTGGAGACAAATGTGTAAACACCCTAAGGTATCATAAAAATACTATATTAGACACAAAATGTTGTTATAGGTATGCTTATTAATTTAAACAATTTTCTCTTTCCTCACCTCTGCATCTCAGGAGAACGTAAGCTCCATGGGGCAGTAATTTTTATTTTGTTCACAGTTGTATCCTCAGTTCCCAGAATAGTACCTGGCACACAGTAGGCACTTTCCAGAGGTTTATCAAATTAAAGAAAGGCTTGGTGAATGACAAAAAGGAAATGTAAGTGAACTCTAACAGAAAGGATTAGAGATAATTCTATGAAGACGGCTTATAAAGTTCCACAGTGGAGATGAAAGAGAGAGCAATGTGAACAAATAAAGGAAGTCATGAATTTCATGAAGAGTCTGAAATATGTATAGACTTAAAAAGTTGTTTATATTCCTATTATAAAAAACTTGAAAGTCATGATGAAGCTTTCTGAACTTTATAAGCTAATATTTCTCCATGGAAGTAAGATAATAGATGTTCCATGAAAATGGTGCTCTATAGTACATTAATTTGAAACATATTATTTTTATTTTTATTTTTTTTATTTTATTTTTTACAATAGTCAAAAATTTTATGAAGCCTCAGAAGTGGGTAATTTAATATCTGAAGAAGGATACTCATTTTAAAATAGAAGAGTTACATTATTATATTGGTGAATGAAGTCTTACTAGTTTCAACCAGTTGTACTATTAATTCTTCTTACTTTTTTTTTCTTTAAATTTTAAAATCTTTAATTCTTACATGCGTTCCCAAACATGAACCCCCCCTCCCACCTCCCTCCCCACAACATCTCTCTGGGTCATCCCCATGCACCAGCCCCAAACATGCTGCACCCTACGTCAGACATGGACTGGTGATTCAATTCTTACATGATAGTATACATGTTAGAATTCCCATTCTCCCAAATCATCCCACCCTCTCCCTCTCCCTCTGAGTCCAAAAGTCCATTATACACATCTGTGTCTTTTTCCCTGTCTTGCATACAGGGTCGTCATTGCCATCTTCCTAAATTCCATATATATGTGTTAGTATACTGTATTGGTGTTTTTCTTTCTGGCTTACTTCACTCTGTATAATTGGCTCCAGTTTCATCCATCTCATCAGGACTGATTCAAATGAATTCTTTTTAATGGCTGAGTAATACTCCATTGTGTATATGTACCACAGCTTTCTTATCTATTCATCTGCTGATGGACATCTAGGTTGTTTCCATGTCCTGGCTATTATAAACAGTGCTGCGATGAACATTGGGGTACATGTGTCTCTTTCAATTCTGGTTTCCTCAGTGTGTATGCCCAGCAGTGGGATTGCTGGGTCATAAGGTAGTTCTATTTGCAATTTTTTAAGGAATCTCCACACTGTTTTCCATAGTGGCTGTACTAGTTTGCATTCCCACCAACAGTGTAGGAGGGTTCCCTTTTCTTCACACCCTCTCCAGCATTTATTGCTTGCAGATTTTTGGATCGCAGCCATTCTGACTGGTGTGAAGTGGTACCTCATTGTGGTTTTGATTTGCATTTCTCTAATAATGAGTGATGTTGAACATCTTTTCATGTGTTTGTTAGCCATCCGTATGTCTTCTTTGGAGAAATGTCTATTTAGTTCTTTGGCCCATTTTTTGATTGGGTCATTTATTTTCCTGGAATTGAGCTGTATAAGTTGCTTGTATATTTTTGAGACTAGTTGTTTGTCAGTTGCTTCATTTGCTATTATTTTCTCCCATTCAGAAGGCTGTCTTTTCACCTTGCTTATATTTTCCTTTGTTGTGCAGAAGCTTTTAATTTTAATTAGATCCCATTTGTTTATTTTTGCTTTTATTTCCAGAATTCTGGGAGGTGGATCATAGAGGATCCTGCTGTGATTTATGTCTGAGAGTGTTTTGCCTATGTTCTCCTCTAGGAGTTTTATAGTTTCTGGTCTTACATTTAGATCTTTAATCCATTTTGAGTTTATTTTTGTGTGCGGTGTTAGAAAGTGATCTAGTTTCATTCTTTTACAAGTGGTTGACCAGTTTTCCCAGCACCACTTGTTAAAGAGATTGTCTTTACTCCATTGTATATTCTTGCCTCCTTTGTCAAAGATAAGGTGTCCATATGTGTGTGGATTTATCTCTGGGCTTTCTATTTTGTTCCATTGATCTATGTGTCTGTCTTTGTGCCAGTACCATACTGTCTTGATGACTGTGGCTTTGTAGTAGAGCCTGAAGTCAGGCAAGTTGATTCCTCCAGTTCCATTCTTCTTTCTCAAGATTGCTTTGGCTATTCGAGGTTTTTGTATTTCCATACAAATCTTGAAATTATTTGTTCTAGTTCTGTGAAAAATGTGGCTGGTAGCTTGACAGGGATTGCATTGAATTTGTAAATTGCTTTGGGTAGTATACTCATTTTCACTATATTGATTCTTCCAATCCATGAACATGGTATATTTCTCCATCTATTAGTGTCCTCTTTGATTTCTTTCATCAGTGTTTTATAGTTTTCTATATATAGGTCTTTAGTTTCTTTAGGTAGATATATTCCTAAGTATTTTATTCTTTTCGTTGCAATGGTGAATGGAATTGTTTCCTTCATTTCTTTTTCTACTTTCTCATTATTTGTGTATAGGAATGCAAGGGATTTCTGTGTGTTGATTTTATATCCTGCAACTTTACTATATTCATTGATGATCTCTAGTAATTTTCTGGTGGAGTCTTTAGGGTTTTCCATGTAGAGGATCATGTCATCTGCAAATAGTGAGAGTTTTACTTCTTCTTTTCCAATTTGGATTCCTTTTATTTCTTTTTCTGTTCTGATTGCTGTGGCCAAAACTTCCAGAACTATGTTGAATAGTAGCGGTGAAAGTGGACACGCTTGTCTTGTTCCTGACTTTAGGGAAATGCTTTCAATTTTTCACCATTGAGGATAATGTTTACTGTGGGTTTGTCATATATAGCTTTTATTATGTTGAGGTATGTTCCTTCTATTCCTGCTTTCTGGAGAGTTTTAATCATAAATGGATGTTGAATTTTGTCAAAGGCCTTCTCTGCATCTATTGAGATAATCATATGGTTTTTATTTTTCAATTTGTTAATGTGGTGCATTACATTGATTGATTTGTGGATATTGAAGAATCCTTGCATCCCTGGGATAAAGCCCACTTGGTCATGGTGTATGATCTTTTTAATGTGTTGTTGGATTCTGATTGCTAGAATTTTGTTGAGGATTTTTGCATCTATGTTCATCAGTGATATTGGCCTGTAGTTTTCTTTTTTTGTGACATCTTTGTCAGGTTTTGGTATTAGGGTGATGGTGGCCTCATAGAATGAGTTTGGAAGTTTACCTTCCTCTGCAATTTCTGGAAGAGTTTGAGGAGGATAGGTGTTAGCTCTTCTCGAAATTTTTGGTAGAATTCAGCTGTGAATCCGTCTGGACCTGGGCTTTTGTTTGCTGGAAGATTTCTGATTACCGTTTCAATTTCCGTGCTTGTGATGGGTCTGTTAAGATTTTCTATTTCTTCCTGGTTCAGTTTTGGAAAATTGTACTTTTCTAAGAATTTGTCCATTTCTTCCACGTTGTCCATTTTATTGGCATACAACTGCTGATAGTAGTCTCTTATGATCCTTTGTATTTCTGGGTTGTCTGTTGTGATCTCTCCATTTTCATTTCTAATTTTATTGATTTGATTTTTCTCTCTTTGCTTCTTGATGAGTCTGGCTAATGGTTTGTCAATTTTATTTATCCTTTCAAAGAACCAGCTTTTGGCTTTGTTGATTTTTGCTATGGTCTCTTTTGTTTCTTTTGCATTTATTTCTGCCCTAGTTTTTAAGATTTCTTTCCTTCTACTAACTCTGGGGTTCTCCAACTCTTCCTTTTCTAGTTGCTTTAGTTGCAGAGTTAGGCTATTTATTTGACTTTTTTCTTGTTTCTTGAGGTATGCCTGTATTGCTATGAACTTTCCTCTTAGCACTGCTTTTATAGTGTCCCACAGGTTTTGGGTTGTTGTGTTTTCATTTTCATTAGTTTCTATGCATATTTTGATTTCTTTTTTGATTTCTTCCGTGATTTGTTGGTTATTCAGAAGTGTGTTGTTCAACCTCCATATGTTGGAATTTTTAATAGTTTTTCTCCTGTAATTGAGATCTAATCTTAATGCATTATGGTCAGAAAAGATGCTTGGAATGATTTCGATTTTTTTGAATTTATCAAGTTTAGATTTATGGCCCAGGATGTGATCTATCCTGGAGAAGGTTCCATGAGCATTTGAAAAAAAGGTGAAATTCATTGTTTTGGGGTGAAATGTCCTATAGATATCAATTAGGTCTAACTGATCTAATGTATCGTTTAAAGTTTGCGTTTCTTTGTTAATTTTCTGTTTAGTTGATCTGTCCATAGGTGTGAGTGGGGTATTAAAGTCTCCCGCTATTATTGTGTTATTGTTGATTTCCCCTTTCATACTTGTTAGCATTTGTCTTACATATTGCGGTGCTCCTATATTGGGTGCATATATATTTATAATTGTTATGTCTTCTTCTTGGATTGTTCCTTTGATCATTATGTAGTGGCCTTCTTTGTCTCTTTTCACAGCCTTTGTTTTAAAGTCTATTTTATCGGATATGAGTATTGCCACTCCTGCTTTCTTTTGGTCTCTATTTGCGTGGTATATCTTTTCCAGCCCTTCACTTTCAGTCTGTATGTGTCCCTTGTTTTGAGGTGGGTCTCTTGTAAGCAGCATATAGAGGGGTCTTGTTTTTGTATCCATTCGGCCAGTCTTTGTCTTTTTGGTTGGGGCGTTCAACCCATTTACGTTTAAGGTAATTATTGATAAGTATGATCCCGTTACCATTTACTTTATTGTTTTGGGTTCGGGTTTATACACCCTTTCATGTTTCCTGTCTAGAGAATATCCTTTAGAATTTGTTGGAGAGCTGGTTTGGTGGTGCTGAATTCTCTCAGCTTTTGCTTGTCTGTAAAGCTTTTGATTTCTCCTTCGTATTTGAATGAGATCCTTGCTGGGTACAGTAATCTGGGCTGTAGGTTATTGTCTTTCATCACTTTAAGTATGTCTTGCCATTCCCTCCTGGCCTGAAGAGTTTCTATTGAAAGATCAGCTGTTATCCTTATGGGAATCCCCTTGTGTGTTATTTGTTGTTTTTCCCTTGCTGCTTTTAATATTTGTTCTTTGTGTTTGATCTTTGTTAATTTGATTAATATGTGTCTTGGGGTGTTTCGCCTTGGGTTTATCCTATTTGGAACTCTCTGTGTTTCTTGGACTTGGGTGATTATTTCCTTCCCCATTTTAGGGAAGTTTTCAACTATTATCTCCTCAAGGATTTTCTCATGATCTTTCTTTCTGTCTTCTTCTTCTGGCACTCCTATAATTCGAATGTTGGAGCGTTTCATATTGTCCTGGAGGTCTCTGAGATTGTCCTCATTTCTTTTAATTCGTTTTTCTTGTTTCCTCTCTGATTCATTTATTTCTACCATTCTATCTTCTATTTCACTAATCCTATCTTCTGCCTCCGTTATTCTACTAATTGTTGCCTCCAGAGTGTTTCTGATCTCATTTATTGCATTATTCATTATATTTTGACTCTTTTTTATTTCTTCTAGGTCCTTGTTAAACCTTTCTTGCATCTTCTCAATCCTTGTCTCTAGCCTATTTATCTGCGATTCCATTTTGATTTCAAGATTTTGGATCATTTTCACTATCAATATTCGGAATTCCTTCTCCGGTAGGTTCCCTACTTCTTCCTCTTTTGTTTGGATTGGTGGGCAACTCTCCTGTTCCTTTACCTGCTGTGTATTCCTCTGTCTCTTCATCTTGGTTATATTGCTGCATTTGGGGTGGCCTTTTTATATTCTGGTAATTTGTGGAATTCTCTTTATTATGGAGCTTCCTCACTTTGGGTGGGGTTCTATCAGTGGCTTGTCAAGGTTTCCTGGTTAGGGAGGCTTGTGTTGGAGTTTTGGTGGGTGGAGCTGGGTTTCTTCTCTCTGCAGTGCAGTGGAGTAACCCGTAATGGGTTACGAGACATCAAAGGTTTGGGGATAATTTTGAGCTGCCTGTATATTGAAGCTCAGGGGAGTGTTCCTGTGTTGCTGGAGAATTTGCGTGGTATGTCTTGTTTTGGAACTTGTTGGCCCTTGGGTGGAGCTTGGTTTTGGTGTAGGTATGAAGGCATTAGATGGGCTCCTATTGCTTAATGTTCCCTGAATTCAAGAGTTCTCTAATGTTTTCAGGCTTTGGATTTAAGCCTCCTGCTTCTGGTTTTCAGTTTTATTTTTACAGTAGCCTCTAGACTTCTCCATCTATACAGCACCGATGATAAAACATCTAGGTTAAAGATGAAAAGTTTCTCCACATTGAGGGACACTCAGAGAGGTTCACTGGGTTATAAGGAGAAGAGAAGATGGAGGAGGTAGTTAGAGGTAACTGGAATGAGATGCGGTGAGATCAAAAGAGAAGAGAGCAAGCTAGCCAGTAGTCACTTCCTTATGTGCGCTCTATAGTCTGGACCGCTCAGAGGTATTTACAGAGTTATACGGGGAAGAGGAGAGGGAGGAAGTAGACAGAGGTGACCAGGAGGATCAGAGAGAGGAATGAGTAGGAGAGAGACAAATCCTGCCAGTAACCTGTTCCTTAGGTGTTCCCCACCGTCTGGAACACACAGAGATTCACAGAGTTGGTTAGAGGAGAGATGGGGGGGAAAGAGACAGAGGCCACCTGGTGGAGAAAAAGGAGAGTCCAGAGGAGGAGAGAGTGGTCAAGCCAGTAATCTTGCTCTCAGGTAAACTGGGGTAGTGAAGTTTGGGTTTTTAAATGTACAAAATTGGCAACAAACACCTAAGAGCAAAGATTAAAAATCTGTTTTTGAAGACAATGGTCTGCTTTTCTGGTTGCCTGATGTCCTCTGCCAGCCTACAGAAGTTATTTTGTGAAGTTTGCTCAGCATTGAAATGTTCTTTTGAGGAATTTGTGAGGGAGAAAGTGGTCTTCCTGTCCTATTCCTCTGCCATCTTTCCCTCCGTCTCTGAAACATATTTTTAAAATGTTCCCTTAAAGATCAATTCAGATATAAAGGCACTAAGTACTCCTGCAGTAAAAACCAACTAACCTACTTACCAACATAACACAAAAGTCTGTTTGCCTCTGGTTAATTCATTCAATTATCAGACTTATTTGACAATAGAATCTTTTCTTAAGGACCATTTTTTAAACTTGTGGATCAAATGTCCTGAATTATTAGACCCTGGAATCATAGATATTTGAATCAACCTGTGGCATCACCCTTCCTATCTACTCTGTCCCATGGTGAGTTCATAAAGTAAGATTTAATGCAGAGATCTACATTCTAGTCTAGCTTTGCAACTGGTTCAGGCTATTTATTCAACCTCCTTGAGCACTTTTTTCTTGTGGCTGTAAAATGAAGAGATTGAATAAAATCATCTTTAGTTTCTATGATTTTATGCTCAATCCCCTTGAGAAGCTTAGACTTCAATTCAGCTCACTGAGAAAAATGTCCTTGAGATCTGAGGACAAGATGACCCCAGACATGGGATGATGTTGCAATGTCCTCAGAGACCTGCTTCTAGGCTACAACTTCTTCTTCCTCTCTGGATGCATCATTTATACCCTAACATTTAACAGTTGAATCTGCCTTCCATCCTGAACTTTTTTCCCTAGAGAAGCAGGAGGAGCTCTCTGGTATTGGTTTGGTCATAAAATTTTGCCAAATAGTTTGGAACAAAACTGTTGATGTCAAATTTTTTTTCTAGATGATAAGGTTTTCCCACACTGTGATCCAATTTGTGGAATCTCTGAGGTTGTTCAACTTTGATTATTAGGATTAACATATAAATATGAGCATAACAAACATTATAAGAAATTACACTATACAGTTTGATGAATTGTTTTTAAAGTAAGTGATTCACATTGTGTAAAATAAGCCATTATGCTTGACCATACAGTCAGAGGACATAAAATAGCAGAAGAGCCCATGTTCGTAGTATAATTAAACAGAATGGTATCCTCTGCTCTTTATAACCCACTAACCTGTCAAAGTGTGAATTTTGTGTTTACATATGAGGATAAGTCTTATTTTCTCACCAACCAAAATTCAAAATGGAAGAGAAGATCATAACAAGTGTTCTTCCTACATCATCCCTTCAGCTATTTATTTTCTCTTTCCCTGCCCAAAAATGTTTAGGTTTACCTTAAGTGAAAGTATCTTATACTTGTACATGCCAACACATACTTATTTATTTCTCCACTTCTTTGCCCAAATTCCATCATTCATTCTGAGCCTTTGCAACGTGCATATTGGTTCTTTCAGAAAGGTAGCAGTCATGATGCTCCAGAGTTTCATGCATCTCGAAATTGTCTTGAGCTCCGACCCATATATCTATTAACCTGCAGGCAGCCTCATATCCTCAGGTGCCATATTAGCATCTTCACATTTTTGTGAGTGTTATGATATGAAGGAGGTTGTGAAGGTCTAAACAGTATTCTCCTGGAGAATCCCATGGACAGAGGAGCCTGGCACATAGAACTGGACATGACTGAAGCGAGCTAGCCTGCACACGTAAGATCTGTTAAGAAAACACACATGTGTACATACTACTGAACAGTGCAGTTTAGTGGTTATCACCGCCATCCAGAGTCAGATTCTTCTCACCCCTGCACCAACACTGAGCTGTGAGTCCTTGGGAAGTCTACTTAACCAGTCTGTGCCTCTTTTAAAGAAGCATAAAATAGGAATATTAATAGTCCTTAATTTATAAGGATTTTATGAGGAATAAATGAATGTGTGTGTGTGTTTGTATACAGAGAGAGTATAAAACAGGGCTTGAATAAGAGTTTAATACATATTTATTATTTTTATTAAGTAATAATAGAGATTTGGAATCCAAAATAATTTGACTCAGATATTTTCACATAATGAACAACTTTGTGTACAAATAAATAGCTACTCTTAAACGTGTTCTTTTCATGTTTCAGTGAAAACTTATAATTTATTGACTTGCTCAAAGCAAAAATATGGAGGATATTCTTGACTCATCTCATTGTCTCACTTGCCTTCTCCCTCCATCTAATCTGCCACACACTTGTGATGATTCCATATTCTGAATACTTCACAAACCTTTTCACTTCTCTTCAACCCTCTTGTCAGTTTCTCTATTCAAGGCCATGTTATGCTTTCCTTGGACTGCTTCAGGAGCCCCCAGTCTAATCTTACTGTTTCCAGACTTGTTCCTTTTCTATTCCATTTCCAGACTGCAAGCAGAAGGGATTTACAAAAAGGCTATTTTAAAATTATATTGCTCCCCAGGTAAAACTTTTGCATGATTCTTCCTGAGATCTTAGTTCTGTAACTATATGGCAGGATCTGGCAACATGGAGTTTGTGCTAATCTTTTCAATTTTCTGTCATTTTCAACCTGTACTCTACAGTTCATCCATACCTTCTGTTCTTGCATTGGGCTGGACTCCTCTTGAGTCTAGTCTTCTGCTGAAACAATTTATCTTTTCTCTTCCACTCCTTATTCTTACAAAAATCTCATTGAATCTGCAATAATTTTCACAAGGGTAAAGAGATACCAATAAATTGAATAACAACTGCTCCAAGATAGTGACCTGGATAAAACAGCCAAGAGAGAGAAGTTTCTCTATATTTCATGAATGTGTAGGCATATTGTCCTAGTTAAAAGAACAAAACTTCAAAAGTGGTTATCATTAATGTCCTCTGAGAGATAAGAAAGTTAATGAAGGCATGAAACACATAAAGAGATACTATTGAAAACTAAAGATGAAAAAGACAGAAGATATTCAAAGAACAAAAAGAGTTCACAGAAGTTAAAAATGTGACAACAAAATTGAAAGAAGGAATGAAAGACAGAGTAGAGTAACTTTCCAAGACAACAGAACATAAAGAAAGAAACGTAAGAGCAGAGCCTGGGAAGATTTCCTGAGACATCGAGTAGCTGAAGAATAGAAATTCCAAAGAAAAGAAGAAATGTATTAAACAGAAAAGAAAAAATTGAAAGTAATGAGTCAAGAAATTTCTCAGGACTGAAGGACCTGAATTTCTACGCTAAAGGCACACCCAAATACCAGTGTGCCCAAACTGCAACATTGTAGCAAAACTTGAGCAAAACTTGAGGAAGACATAGTTTCCAAGAAAAGAGTTAAGAATCAAAATAGAATTGAACTTGTCATCAGCAGCACTGGAACACAGAAGATAATGGAACAATGTCTGGAGGGCACATTTATGCCCTGAGGGCAGCAGCAATACTCAGTTCTATGATAGGAAGGAACGTTGCTCAGTTATGCCCAGCTCTTTGCGACCCCATGGACTGTAGCCTACCAGGCTCCTCTGTCCATGGGATTTTCCAGGCAATAGTACTGGAGTGGATTGCCATTTCCTTCTCCAGGGGATCTTCCTGACCCAGGGATCGAACCCGGGTCTCCCGCATTGTAGACAGACACTTTACTGTCTGAGCCACCAGAGAAGTGCAGTTCTATGATAGCCGTTTGTATTTATGTAATACTTGAGTTTTCTTATTGTGTCCTTGCCGGGAGCCAGCACGAGGTGTCCCGCCCGTGGCAAAGGTCATGAGGTTAAGGGGCCCAACAGGCAAAGGCGAGTCGGGCCTTAAGGGAGCCTCACTGGATCTGCTCGTGCATCTGCCCCAAAGCCAGAGTCTGCCTGCTTTACTGTGTTATGCTTTCCACCTACTCTTCTGACATTAACAGGGGGCTGTCCCCCCACCACCTTTTTCTGGAAAAAGTTGATTTTCAGTTTTTAGATAATAAGTCTCCTGGGCATAATAAGAGTGTTTCAATCCAAAAACCCCTCTGATGGCTTTCTAGCCTGCCTGCCAGACTCTTACAGCTGCATAAGGCCTCCTGACTGCGAGAAGCACAGGAAGCTTAAAACATCCTAGGAATGTAGGGGCTTCTGAGGAGTCAAAATCATTTAGAATGGGACTGATTAAGGGTTTCATTTGTTGAGCCAATACTTGCTGCCAAATTTTCATATCTTTTATTTGTTGATATAGTTGGTATGCAGAAAAAACAGGTAGTAGCCCTGGCATTAGCAACATTAGATCTTTGAGTTAAGTACTTTCTTTGTTATAACCCACTGCACCTTTGTTCTACAGGAATGTAACTTTATTTAGTACTTTGAGGGTGATGCAGATTAAAGAAAAAACACTTCAAGGGAAAAAGAGTTTTCTGGTTGATAGACATTTATCTAGGAAAAGAGCCATAAAAATGTTAACAGGCCCCTTGGCCAGAAGATGATGTAAAACCACCTAAGTCCTTTTGTATACGAGAAGGTATGCAAAAAGAAAGCCTGGTCTCAATAAGGGTCAGGACTGCTGCCCCTGCATAACTCTGCATATTCCATTATTTCTTTATGTACAACTTGGGGTATATAAGCTGCTTTTGAAAATAAAGTTGTGGGTCTGGCACCGATGCTTGTCTCCCCCATGTCATTCTTTTCTCACTTCTCTGGCTGAATTCCCATCTGGAGTGTGGAGGCTCACCGTGTATACTTATTTGCCCTGGCTTCTAAGACCCACACGAGAGGGAGCCCAAGGCGGGGCACCCTCCGCTATTCAAGCAGGTGCCAGTGGCCTAGGTAGATAAGTGCAAACTCCTTGTCTCAGAGTTTTATTGGTTCTCCGTGTAAACCAAGTTATTCAGCATCTTTTCTCCACTAATTTTCCTACTACACTATTGTTTCCTAATCTCTCTTTATATCTCTAATAAATAAGTCTCTCCTCACTGACTCCATCCCCGCTTTGAATTCCCTGGATCCACCGGAGCTGGACCCTGGCATTTTCTGATTCTTTAGTGACAACTACTAAATAAGACAAAGCAGCCAAAATCCTGATGATAAAAGAGAACAGAAAGCCAACATAGGGGAGGGTGGGGAGATGGCAGCACAGTCCTTTCCAGGGTGGCCGTTAACTCAGGACAGTCTTAGAAACTCTATAAAGACACAGTGATAGGATAATAAATGACCCCTGACTTACAGTGGGTTGACTTAGGATTTTTCGACTTTACAGTAGTGTATTCAGTGAAAACATTCATTTTGAAGTTTGATCTTTCCCCTGGTGAGTGTGATGTGGTCTGATACTCTTCCTAATACTGAGCTGTGGTAGTCACAGCTCCCACTCAGCCCAGGATCTCAGGGTGACAATCATTCTGTGCCCAGACAACTATTGTTTTTCACTTTCAATACAGTATTCATTGTTATATGAGATATTAACAATGTATTATTGAATAGGCTTTGTGTTAAATGATTTTATCCAACTGTAGGCCAAGTCTCTAAGCATGCTTAAGCTAGATGGTCAAGCTATGATGTTCTGTAATTTAGGTATATTAAAGCCATTTTCAACTTACAATATTTTCAATTTATTGAAAATTTGTTTGATTTATTGGGATGTAACTCCACTGTAGTGGGCTTCCCTGGTGGCTCAATGGTAAAGAATCCACCTGCCAATGCAGGAGATGTGGGTTCAATCCCTGGGTCGAGAAGATCCCCTGGAGAAAGAAATGGCAACCCACTCCAGCATTCTTTCCTGGGAAATCCCATGGACAGAGGAGCCTGGTGGGCTACAGTCCATGGAGTCACAAAATAACTGAAAATGACTTAGTGACAAACAGCAACAAGAAACAATCCCATTGTATGTTGAGGAAAATCTGTACTTTCAACTGGTAGGGGCTTTTCCTCTTTGTTCAGCAGTGAATTTCTATCTAATTAATCCTTTATTATGGAAGGGGAAAATTTAAATTATATAATAGTAGATTAAAATTAAATGCAAAATAAAGTAAGTAATGAAGCATGACAACAAGATGACAAGCTGGGAACCCAGCTGCCAATTTAAAAACTAGAGTATTATTTACATCATTGCATCAACTTGCATACTCTTCCCAATCCCATTCCCTGACACCATACAGAAGCAACCGCTACCCTACATTTTGTTTTTATTACTCCCTAGCTTTGAAACATCTAAAGACTACATACCCATATGATACAGTTAAGGCATTTTTGCTCTATCTCATTTTTAAAAAATATAAATTTATTTATTTTAATTGGAGGCTGATTACTTTACAATATTGTATTGGTTTTGCCATACATCAACATGAATCCACCACAGGTATACACGTGTTCCCCATCCTGAACCCCCCTCCCTCCTTCCTCCCCATACCATCCCTCTGGGTCATCTCAGTGCATCAGCCCCAAGCATCCAGTATCATGCATTGAAACTGGACTGGCGATTCATTTCATATATGATATTACACATGTTTCAATGCCATTCTCCCAAATCATCCCACCCTCTAAAATCCAATTAAAATTACAAAGAATGAAAATACAGGGAAAAAAACACTTCTTTTTAATAAAATGAAGAACTAGCTATAACACAACTTTAAATACAAATTGTGAAGCTTAATTTTGTAAAATCAGGATGCAGGGAATTCAAGGGAGCTGAAAGCTAGCACCTACTGCTTCAAACTTGAAGCAGAAGGAAGTTTCTTTAAGAATGTCATCCAGGAAGACTGGCTGAGATGGCATATAGACTCTGAACTCACCTCCTCTCATGAGTACATTAAACTCACAATGATCTGCAGGACAAGCATGGATGAATAAGACTAGAGCTTACCAGAAAAGATTTTCTGCAGATAAAGACATAAAGAGGAACCACAATGAGACTGGGAGAAGGGGTGAACTTGTGATGTAATCAAACCCCATACCTGCCAGGTGGATGACTCATACACTGGAGAATATTGCAGAGGTTCTCCCATAGGAGTGAGAATCCTGAGCCCCCCATCAGACTCCCCAGTCCAGGGGTATGGCAGTAGGAAGATAAGCCCCCAAAGCCTTTGGCCCTGAAGGCCAGTGGGGCTTAATTTCAGGAGCTCCACAGGACTGGGGGAAATAGAAATTTCACTCTTCAAAGGCATGCACACAAAAACCTCACATGGCCCAGGACCCAGGATAAAAGCAGTGATATGATAAGATTCTGGGCCAAACATATCTGCTGATTTTGGACTTTCCTAGAGAGGAAGGGTTTGACTGTTGCTCACCCTGAGGACATGGACACTGGTGGGGAACATATTTGGGAACATTAAACCACACAAACACTGTTGTTGGTGGATGCCTTCTTGGTATATTAGCACCAAGACCTTGCCCCACCCAACAGCTTGTAGGCACCAGTGCTGGAACAGCTCAGGACAAACAATTAACTTGGTGAGGTAGTGTCAACCAACAGGCTGTCTAAGGATTTCCTGAGCCAACAGCCACCTCTAGACATGACCCTGGATGTGGCTTTGCCCAATAGAGGGCCAAGATACAGTTCTACCCCCCCAATGGACAGGTACCAGCACTTCTTCCCTAGAAGCCTGCACTAGCTTTTAGACTACCCTCACTCACCAGGGAACAGACACCAGTAGCAAGAACACTACAATCCCAAAGCCTATGGATTCAGCCTGCCCTCACTGAGTCAGATTCTACCCTGAGACTAGCAGGGCCCTGGTTCTGCCCAGTAGCAGGTGAACATGTTTCAGGACAGCATGGATACCATATCCAAAAGCATCAGAAACCACCCCCACCCCCCACCAAAATATCTGAAACGAGTTCTGGGCTTCCTGGGCCCTGCAGCCAGAATACAGGAAACAGCTGTGCCTGCTAGTAGTTTGGCAATAACCCCAGGACCTTGCCTCACCTGCCAGTGGGTGGGCAACAGCTCTGAGGTCTTTGGGACCCTAACTCCACCCACCAGAAAGCCAGCACTAGCCCTGGGATCCCCTACAGTTCTACAAACAACTGTCTTGTGACCAGGCCCCAGTGAACAGCATCCAGCAGCATTCCCACAAGGCAGGGCCTGGCAACTGACCAAAACAGGAGCCAACCAGGACTAGTAGACTGCCCACACAGTCAGGCCACACAACAGAAGGACCACGCAGTCCTCTCAGGGGGAATCCCTGCAGTATATAGCCTAAGTAAAGGGAAGGCAATGCACTGCTAAGAGGCATAGAATGTCTCCTCAGTTCAGTTCAGTTCAGTTCAGTCACTCAGTTGTGTCCGACTCTTTGTGACCCCATGAATTGCAGCACACCAGGCCTCGCTGTCCATCACCAACTCCTGGAGTTTACTCAGATTCATGTCCATCGAGTCCGTGATGCCATCCAGCCATCTCATCCTCGGTCATCCCCTTCTCCTCCTGCCCCCAATTCCTCCCAGCATCAGAGTCTTTTCCAATGAGTCAACTCTTCTCATGAGATGGCCAAAGTACTGGAGTTTCAGCTTTAGCATCATTCCTTCCAAAGAACACCCAGGGCTGATCTCCTTCAGAATGGATTCGTTGGATCTCCTTGCAGTCCAAGGGATTCTCAAGAGTCTTCTCCAACATGACAGTTTAAAAGCATCAGTTCTTTGGTGCTCAGCCTTCTTTACAGTCCAACTCTCACATCCATACATGACCACAGGAAAAACCATAGCCTTGACTAGACGGACCACAGGAAAAACCATAGCCTTGACTAGATGGACCTTAGTTGGCAAAGTAATGTGTCTGCTTTTGAATATGCTATCTAGGTTGGTCATAACTTTTCTTCCAAGGAGTAAGCGTCTTTTAATTTCATGGCTGCAGTCACCATCTGCAGTGATTTTGGAGCTCAAACAGAGGGCCATTTCTCCAGGGCCAAGAAATGTAACTAACCTACCAAATACATAAGAATACAAAGAGCAACTTAGACAAAATTAGATGTCAAAGGAAAATGTTTCAGATTAAGAAACAAGATAAAACCCCAAAGGAACTAGTGAAGTAGAGATAGGCAATCCATCTGAGAAAGAGTTCAGAGTAGTGATTGCAAAGATAACCAGAGAACTCAAGAAGAGAATGGATGAACAGAGTAAGAAACTAGAAGCATTGAACAAAGAGTTAGAAAATATAAAGAGCAATGAAACAGATTTGAAAAATGCAATAACTGAAATGAAAAATACACTAGAAGGAATCAATTAAAACTAAATTAAATGATACAGAGTAACAGATCAGTTAGCTGGAAGGCTGCTGCTGCTACTCCTGCTAAGTCATTTCAGTCGTGTCCAACTCTGTGCAACCCCATAGATGGCAGCCCACCAGGCTCCCCCATCCCTGGTATTCTCCAGGCAAGAACACTGGTGTGGGTTGCCATTTCCTTCTCCAATGCATGAAAGTGAAAAGTGAAAGTGAAATTGCTCAGTCATGTCCAACCCCAGCTGGAAAGCAGAGAAGTAGAAATCACTGTTGCTGAACAGAAACAAAAAAAAAAAGAATAAAAGAAATGAGGGCAGTTTAAGAGACCTCTGAGACAACATCAAGCACAGTAATACACTCACTATAGGGACCTCAGAAGAAGAGAGAGAGAAAAAGCATTGAGAAAACATTTGTAGACACAACAAATGAAAACTTCACTAACTTGAGAAAGAAAACAGTCACCCAAGTTCATGAAGTACAGGGAGTCCCATACAGGTCAAACACAAAGAGGAACAAACCAAGATATGTTGCAATTCAAATGACAAAAACTTAAAGGGAGAATATTAAAAGCAACAAGGGAAAAGCAACAAATAACATATAAGGGAACTCCCATTAAGCTGTCAACTGATTTTTCAGTGGAAACTGTGTAGGCCAAAAAGGAATGGTGCTATTTATTTAAAGTGATAAAAGAGAAAAATTTACAGCCAAGAATACACTCTGGGAGCTTTCCTGGTAGTACAGTGGTTATGACTTTGCCTTCCAGTGCAGGAGATGTGAGTTGATCCCTGGTGAGGGACCTAAGATCTCACATGTTTTGCAGCCAGAAAATCAAAATATAAAACAAGTTATATTGTAATAAATTCAATGAAGACTTAAAACATTTTGAAAAGCAGAAAAAACTCTACCAAGCAGGACTTTTTCTTTTTCTCAGAGTTTTTTAAGACTAGGAGAGTGCTATCACAAATTACACAGTCAAGTTTCCCACATTTGTGGAAATGGCAAGGATCAGCACATTCAGAGTGCAATGGATAAGCCTTGTCCCAAGGAAAACGCCTTCATGATCATGGAATCTCTTCTGCCAAGTAAGTATATTTTCTTTCATATTTGATGGAGAAATTAAAAGCTTCACAGATAAGCTAAAACTAAAAGGGGTCAGTGTCACCAAACTTTATAATGAATGTTAACTTATTTAGGTGGAAAAGCCACAACTAGAAATAAGAAACTTACAAAAGGAAAAGGCTCACTGGTAAGGGTTAACATACAGTGAAAGTGAAAGTGAAGTCACTCGGCTGTGTCTGACTGTCTGTGACCCCATGGACTGTAGCCTACCAGGCTTCTCTGTCCATGGGATTTTCCACACAAGAATGCTGGAGTGGGTTGCCATTTCCTTCTCCAGGAGATCTTCCCCACCCAGGGATCAAACTCAGGTGTCCTGCATTGCAGACAGCCACTTTACCTTCTGAGCCACCAGGGAAGTCCAATACAGTAAAGGCAGGAAATCATCCACATACAAAGCTAGTAGTGAGGTTAAAAGACAAAAGTACTAAAATCATCTATATATACAATAAGCAGTTAAGGAATGTGGAAAACAATTAGATGTATTTAACATCAAAAACAGTAATCATTAGGAGAAGAGAGTATAAATACAGGGTTTTAAAAATGTGTTTGAAATTAAGAGATCAGTAACTTAAAATAATCATCTCTCTCTTTCTATATATATGTTATTGATTTTTCTATCTATAGTTACTGAACTATATATATAAAACTAAGAGATCATTCATAGATATAACACACATTAACTATATATAATTAAGACATCGGTAACTTAAGCAATCATATTTCTCACTACATATAGATATATAGAAAGAGATTGCTATAGAAAAACTTCAAACCAAAAATTTATAATAGACATACACACAAAAAGGAAAAAGGAAACCAAACATAACACTAAAGGTAGTCACCAGATAATGAGAGAAGAGAATAAAAGAAGAAGGGGAAGAAAAGACCTACAAAAACAAATTCAAAACAATTAACAAAGTGGCAATAAGAACATATATATTGATAATTACCTAAAACGTAAATGGACTAAATGCTCCACCTAAAAGATGGAGAGTGTATGAATGGATTTTTTAAAAACAAGACAGGTGTATAAGTTGCCTACAAGACACTAACTTCAGATTTAGAGATACATACAGACTAAACGTGAGGGAGTAGAAAAACATACTCCATGCAAATGGAAATGAAAAGGAAACCAGAGCAACAATATTTATACCAGAGAAGATATATTTTAAAATAAAGACTTTCAGTTCAGTCGCTCAGTCGTGTCCGACTCTTTGCAACCCCATGAATCATAGCGCACCAGGCCTCCCTGTCCATCACCAACTCCTGGAGTTCACTCAGACTCAGGTCAATTGAGTCAGTGATGACATCCAGCCATCTCATCCTCTGTCGTCCCCTTCTCCTCCTGCCCCCAATCCTTCCCAGCATCAGAGTCTTTTCCAGTGAGTCAACTCTTCGCATGAGGTGGCCAAGGTACCGGAGTTTCAGCTTTAGCATCATTCCTTCCAAAGAAATCTCAGGGCTGATCTCCTTCAGAATGGACTGGTTGGATCTCCTTGCAGTCCAAGGGACTCTCAAGAGTCTTCTCCAACACCACAGTTCAAAAGCATCAATTCTTCAGTGCTCAGCTTTCTTCATAGTCCAACTCTCACATCCATACATGACCACAGGAAAAACCATAGCCTTGACTAGACGGACCTTAGTCAGCAAAGTAATGTCTCTGCTTTTCAATATGCTACCTAGGTTGGTCGTAACTTTCCTTCCAAGGAGTAAGCGTCTTTTAATTTCATGACTGCAGTCACCATCTGCAGTGATTTTGGAGCCCCCCCAAAATAAAGTCTGACACTGTTTCCACTGTTTCCTCATATGTTTCCCATGAAGTGATAGGACCGGATGCCATGATCTTCGTTTTCTGAATGTTGAGCTTTAAGTCAACATTTTCACTCTCCCCTTTCACTTTCATTAAGAGGCTTTTTAGTTTCTCACCACTTTCTGCCATAAGGGTGGTATAATCTGCATATCTGAGGTTATTGATATTTCTCCCGGCAATCTTGATTCCAGCTTGTGTTTCTTCCAGTCCAGCGTTTCTCATTATGCACTCTGCATAGAAGTTAAATCAGCAGGGTGACAATATACAGCCTTGACATAATCCTTTTCCTATTTGGAACCAGTCTCTTGGTCCATGTCCAGTTCTAACTGTTGCCTCATGACCTGTATACAGATTTCTCAAGAGGGAGGTCAGGTGGTCTGGTATTTCCATTGCTCTCAGAATTTTCCACAGTTTATTGTGATCCACACAGTCAAAGGCTTTGGCATAGTCAATAAAGCAGAAATAGATGTTTTTATGGAACTCTCTTGCTTTTTCCATGATCCAGCAGATGTTGGCAATTTGATCTCTGGTTCCTCTGCCTTTTCTAAAACCAGCTTGAACATCAGGAAGTTCACGGTTCACGTATTGCTGAAGCCTGGCTTGGAGATTTTTGAGCATTACTTTACTAGCATGTGTGAGATGAGTGCAATTGTGCAGTAGTTTGAGCATTCTTTGGCATTGCCTTTCTTTGGGATTGGAATGAAAAGTGATCTTTTCCAGTCCTGTGGCCACTGCTGAGTTTTCCAGATTTGCTGGCATATTGAGTGCAGCACTTTCACAGCATCATCTTTCAGGATTTCAAATAGCTCAACTTGAATTCCATCACTTCCACTAGCTTTGTTCATAGTGATACTTTCTAGGGCCCACTTGACTTAATATTCTAGGATGTCTGGATCTAGATGAGTGATCACATGATTGTGATTATCTGGGTTCTGAAGATCTTTTTTGTATAGTTCTTCTGTTTATTCTTGCCACCTCTTCTTAATATCTTCTGCTTCTGTTAAGTCCATTCCATTTCTGTCCTTTATCAAGCCCATCTTTGCATGAAATGTTCCCTTGGTATCTCTAATTTTCTTGAAGATATCTCTAGTCTTTCCCATTCTGTTCTTTTCCTCCATTTATTTGCATTGATGGCTGAAGAAGGCTTTCTTATCTCTTCTTGCTATTCTTTGGAACTCTGCATTCAGATACTTATATATTTCCTTTTCTCCTTTGTTTTTCACCTCTTTCTTTTCACAGCTATTTGTAAGGCCTCCCTAGACAGCCATTTTGCTTTTTTGCATTTCTTTTCCATGGGGATGGTCTTGATACCTGTCTCCTGTACAATGTCACCAACCTCATTCCATAGTTTATCACGCACTCTATCTATCAGATCTAGGCCCTTAAATCTATTTCTCACTTTCACTGTATAAACATAAGGGATTTGATTTAGGTCATACCTGAATGGTCTAGCGGTTTGCCCTACTTTTTTCAATTTAAGTCTGAATTTGGTAATAAGGAGTTCATGATCTGAGCCACAGTCAGCTCCTGGTCTTCTTTTTGTTGACTGTACAGAGCTTCTCCATCTTTGGCTGCAAAGAATAGAATCAATCGGATTTCGGTGTTGACCATCTGGTGATGTCCATGTGTAGAGTCTTCTCTTGTGTTGTTGGAAGAGGGTATTTGCTATGAGCAGTGCATTTTCTTGGCAAAACTCTATTAGTCTTTGCCCCACTTCATTTCGCATTCCAAGGACAAATTTGCCTGTTACTCCAGGTGTTTCTTGACTTCCTAATTTTGCATTCCAGTTCCCTATAATGGAAAGGACATCTCTTTGGGGTGTTAGTTCTAAAAGGTCTCGTAGGTCTTCATAGAACAGTTCAACCTCAGCTTCTTCAGCATTACTGGTTGGGGCATAGACTTGGATTACTGTGACATTGAATGGTTTGCCTTGGAAACGAACAGAAATCATTCTGTTGTTTTAGAGACTGCATCCAAGTACTGCATTTTGGACTCTTTTGTTGACCATGATGGCTACCCCATGTCTTCTGAGGGATTCCTGCCCACAGTAGTAGATATAATGGTCACCTCAGTTAAATTCACCCATTCCAGTCCATTTTAATTCGCTGATTCCTAGAATGTCGACGTTCACTCTTGCCATCTCTTGTTTGACCACTCCCAATTTGCCTTGATTCATGGACCTGACATTCCAGGTTCCTATGCAATATTGCTCTTTACCGCATCAGACCTTGCTTCTATCACCAGTCACATCCACAGCTGGGTATTGTTTTTGCTTTAGCTCCATCCTTTCATTCTTTCTGGAGTTATTTCTCCACTGATCTCCAGTAACGTGTTGGGCACCTACTGACCTGGGGAGTTCCTCTTTCAGTATCCTATCATTTTGCCTTTTCATACTGTTCATGGGGTTCTCAAGGCAAAAATACTGAAGCGGCTTGCTATTTCCTTCTCCAGTGGACCACGTTCTGTCAGATCTCTCCACCATGACCCGCCCGTCTTGGGTGGCCCTGCGGGCATGGCTTAGTTTCATTGAGTTATAGTAACTCAATAATAGTAGAGTATTTTAACACCCCCCTTTCATCGGAGAGAAAATCAGTAAGGGAACACAGACCTTACATAGCACACTAGACTAAATGGACTTGCTTGATATATAGAGCATTCTATCCAAAAACAGGAGAACACACATTCTTTTAAGTTCACATGGAACATTCTCCAGGATATATCACACAATGGGCCACAAAACAAGCCACAGTAACTGTAAGAAAATTGAAATTATATCAAGCATCTTTTGCAACCACAATACTCTAAGACTAGAAATCAACTATAAAAAAGAAAAAAGAAAAAGCAGCAAAACCCCACAATACATAGAGGCTAAAAAAACATGCTTCTAAACAACCAATGAATCACTTAAGATATTAAAGAAGAAATTAAAAAAAGCCCCAGGGAGAAATGAAAACAAAAGCATGATGACGCAAAACCTACGGGATGTAGCAAAAGCATTTCTAGGAGGGAAGTTCATAGCAATAAAAACCTATCTCAGGAAACAAGGAAAATCTCAAATAAACAACCTGACCTTTATGCCTAAGGCAACTAGAGAAATAAGAACAAACAAAACCCAAAGTTAATAGAAGAAATCATAAAGATCAGAGCAGAAATAAGTGAAATATGAACTAAAAAAATTAGAAACAGTCAATGAAACTAAAGGCTGATTCTTGGAAAAGATAACCAAAGTTGATAAACTTATAGATAGACTCATTGAGATAAAAAGGGAGAGGGCCCAAATCAATAAATCAGAAATAAAAAAGGAAAAGTTATATAGATGCCGCAGAAATACAAAGCCTCATAAAAGTGCTACCAGCAACTACACATCAATAAAATGGACTACCTAGAAGAAATGGACAAATTCTTGGAAAGGAACAATCTCCAACCAGGAAGAAATAGAAAATATGAACAGATCAATTACCAATAATAAAATTAAATCAGTAATTTAAAAACTTCCAACAAGCAAAAGTCCAGGACCAGATGACTTCACAGGTGAATCCCACCAAACATTTAGAGAAGAGTCAATGCCCTGATGGCTCAGCAGGTAAAGAATCCACCTGCAATGTGGGAGATGCAGGAGATGTGGGTTCGATTCTTAGGTTGGGATGATCCTCTGAAGAGGAAATGGCAACCCACTCCAATATTCTTGCATGAAAAATCCCATGGACAAAAGAGCCTGGCAGGCTACAGTCCAGAATGTCACAAAGAGTTGGACACAACTGAGCCACTGAGCACATACAATGCTTATCTTTCTCAAACTGATTCTATGAGGCCAGTATTACCCTGATAACAAAACCAGGCAAAGATATCACACACAAAAAGAAAATTGTAGGTTAATATCTCTGATGACAGTAGATGCCAAAACCCACAACAAAATACTAGCAAACTGAATCCGACAAGATATTAAAAGGATCATACACCATGATCAAGCAAAATTTATTGCAGAGATGTGAGGAATTTTCAATATCCTTAAATCAGTCAATGTGATAAACTACATCAATGAACTGAAAACAAACACCATATGATCATTTCAACAGATGCAGAAAAAACTTTGATAGACTTTAACATCTGTTCATGAAAAAAAAAAAACTTTCCAGAAAGTAGGCATAAAGTGAACGCATGTCAACATAATGCAGGCCATTTATGACAAACCCACAGCTAACATCATACTCAATGGCCAAAAGTTGAAAGCATTTCCTCTGAGATGACGAGCAAGAAAATGATGCACACTCTCAGCAATTTTATTCAACATAGTTTTTTGGAAGTCATAGCTATAGCAATCAGAGAAGAAAAAGAATTAAAGGGGATACAGATTGGAAAGGAGGAAGTTAAACTGTCACTGTCTGCAGTTAACATGATATTATGAATAGAAGATCGTAAAGATGCTACCAGAAAACTAAGAGAATTCATCAATGAATTCAATAAAGTTGCAAAATACAAAATTAATATACAGAAATATGTTGCATTTCTATGCACTAAAAATAAAATATTAGAAAGAGAAATTAAGAAAACAATCCCATTTACCATCGTATCAAAAAGAAAAAAATACCTAGGAATAAAGCTACCTAAAGGAGATCAGTCCTGGGTGTTCATTGGAAGGAATGATGCTAAAGCTGAAGCTCCAATACTTTGGCCACCTCATGCAAAGAGTTGACTCATTGGAAACGACTCTGATGCTGGGAGGTATTGGGGGCAGGAGGAGAAGGGGACGATAGAGGATGAGATGGCTGGATGGCATCACCGACTCAATGGACATGAGTTTGAGTAAACTCCAGGGTTAGTGATAGACAGGGAGGCCTGGCGTGCTGTGATTCATGGGGTCGCAAAGAGTCGGACATGACTGAGTGACTGAACTGAACTGAACTGAACTAAAGGAGGCACAAGAACTATATTCTGAAAACTGTAAGATGTTGGTGAAAGAAACTGAAGACAATATAAACAGATAGAAGGATATATTGTTTCCTTAGATTTGAAGAATCAGTATTGTTAAAATGACCATACTATCCAATGCAATCTATAGATTCAATGTAACCCCTGCGAAACTTTTCACAGAGCTAGAACAATTTTAAAATTTGTACGGAAACACAAAGGGCCCTGAATAGCCAACACAATCTTGAGAAAGAAGTGCTGAGGGAATTACACCCTTCTTGACTTCAGAGAGTATACAACAAACAGTATGGTATAGCACAAAAACAGACACATAGGTCAATTAAACAGAATATAGTATTAAAAAGAGAGGGGTGCAGAGTAATTCTGATGTTTGACTGGAGTAACCAGAGGACTCGAACGGTCATTGCCTGTAATGGAGAAGATGGGGTGGGGGGGGGGGGTCAGCTTTGTGCAGGAAGACTGGAAATGTACAGTAACATCAAAATACATGATGGTAATAGAGGCATGATGTGAAGTAGAATTATGAAGGCTGTGAATAAAGGCAAAGAAAAAGCATATTTAAAGATGGGGCCCAATTTGGGGGAATTTAGTGATATAAAAAGAACAAACTAGAGACAGTGATATAGGAGGTACTATGGATTGAATTGTGTCCTCCCAAAATTTATATACTGAACTCCCAACATGACTGTTTGGAGATACAACTTTTAGGAGGAAATCAAGGTTAAATGAGGACAGAAGTGTGATGGCCTAATATGATAGGGTTAGTGGTATTATAAATGAAGAAAGTCTTCCCCTCTTTCCGTTTCTTCCTTTCTCTCCCCCTCCCCCCACTTCATCCCACCATGCACACACACTGAGGAAAGTCCATGTGAAGAGGACACAGTGAGAAGGTGCTGTCTGCAAGCATTTTGGTCTTGGATGTCCAGTCTCTAGAACTGTGAGAAGATAAATTTTTATGGTTTAAGCCCACCCAGACTATTGTATTTGTGATAGGGCTAAGTAGCTGCCATAGCTGACTAGACAGGAGGACACCAAAAATGTGTCATGCCTTGGGAGCAATGGGTCATAGCTTTTCAAAAAGGTAGGGGTAATCACCAAATTCAAGAGAGTGGTTCTTTGCAGTTCAGAGAAAGTCTTGGGTTGAACAGATGGCAAGGGGGGTTAATTTTTATTTTTTCTTTAGCTTTTTTAATGTCTCAATTTAGGTGATGTGTGTAGTTCTACATAATAATATTTTAAATATATTTTTTGTGTATGAAATATTCTATAAAATTTGAAAAACTCACAATGAGGAGAGCATAAAAGAGGACTTTTTTTTAAAAGGCTACTCAGTTGAAATAGACCATAAACAAATATAACATGCAAATGAATTAAGTTTCCTAGAGGAAAACAATAGAAAGGGAAAGACTAGAGATCTCTTCAAGAAAATTAGAGATACCAAGGGAACATTTCATGCAAAGATGGTCTCAGTAAAGGACAGAAACAGTTTGAACCTAGTAGAAGCAGGTTAAGAAGAGGTGGCAAGAATTCACAGAAGAACTATACAAAAAAGATCTCCATGATCCATAAACCATGATGGTGTGATCACACCTGGAGCCAGACATCCTGGAATGTGAAGTCAAGTAGGCCTTAGGAAGAATTACTAGGAACAAAGCTAGTGGAGGTGATGGAATTTCAGTTGAGCTATTTCATGTTCTAAAATATAATGTTGCTAAAGTGCTATACTCAATGTGCCAGCAAATTTGGAAAACTCAGCAACGGCCACAGGACTGGAAAAGGTCAGTTTTCATTCCAATCCTAAAGAAAGGCAATGCAAAAGAATGTTCAAACTACCACACAGTTGCACTCATCTCACACGCTAGTAAAGTAATGCTCAAAATTCTCCAAGTGAGGCTTCAACAGCACACGAACCAAGAATTTTCCAATGTTTGAGCTGGATTTAGAAAAGGAAGAACAGAGATCAAATTGCCAACATCCATTGGATCATCGAAAAAGCAAGAGTGTTCCAGAAAAACATTTACTTCTGCTTTATTGACTATGTCAAAGCCTTTGACTGTGTGGATCACAAAAAACTGGGGAAAATTCTTAAAGATATGGGAATACCATACCATCTTACCTACTTCCTGGGACATTTGTATGCAGGTCAAGAAGCAACAGTTAGAACTGGACATGGAACCATGGACTGGTTCCAAATTGGGAAAGGAGTACATCAAGTCTGCGTATTGTCACTCTGCTTATTTATCTTTTATGCAGAGTACATCATGAAAAATGGTGGGCTGGATGAAACACAAACTGGACTCTGGATTGCCAGGAGAAATACCAATAGCCTCAGATATCAGGATGACACCACCCTTATGGCAGAAAGCAAAGAGAAACTGAAAAGCCTCTTGATGAAAGTGAAAGAGGAGAGCGAAAAAGCTGACTTAAAACTCAACATTCAAAAAACTAAGTTCATGGCATCTGGTCCCATCACTTCAAGGCAAATAGATGAGGAAACAGTGGAAACAGTAAAAGACTATTTTCTTGGACTCCAAAATCACTGCAGTTGGTGACTGCAGCCATGAAATTAAAAGACGCTTGCTGCTTGGAAGAAAATGTATGATGAAACTAGACAGCATATTAAAAAGCATCGATGTTACTTTGCCAGCAAAGGTCCATCTAGTCAAAGCTTTGGTTTTTCCAATAGTTATGTGTTGATGTGAGATTTGGACCACAAAGAAAGCTCTTCAGTTCAGTTTAGTTGCTCAGTCATGTTTGAGTCTTTGTGACCCCATGAACTGCATATGCCAGGCTGCCCTGTCCATCACCAACTCCCGGAGTCCACCCAAACTCATGTCCATTGAGTCGGTGATGCCATCCAACCATCTCATCCTCTGTGATCCCCTTATTCTCCTGATTTCAATATTTCCCAGCATCAGAGTCTTTTCCAATGAGTCAGCAATTCGCATCAGGTGGCCAAAGTATTGAAGTTTCAGCTTCAGCATCAGTCCCACCAATGAACACCCAGGACTGATAGGATGGACTAGCTGGATCTCCTTGTGGTCCAATGGACTCTCGAGTCTTCTCCTACACTACAGTTCAAAGCATCATTCGAAGCTCAGCTTTCTTTATAGTCCAACTCCCACATCCATACATGACTTCTGGAAAAAACATAGTCTTGACTAGAGGGATTTTTGTTGACAAAGTAATGTCTCTGCTTTTTAATAGCCTATCTGGGTTGGTCATAACTTTCCTTCCAAGGAGTAAGTGTCTTTTAATTTCATGGCTGCAATCACCATATACAGTGATTTTGGAGCCCCGGAAAAATAAAGTCTGTCACTGTTTCCACTATTTCCCCATCTGTTTGCCATAAAGTGATGGGACTGGATGCCATGATCTCAGTTTTCTGAATGTTGAGCTTTAAGCCAACTTTTTCACTCTCCTCTTTTACTTTCATCAAGAGGCTTTTTAGTTCTTCTACACTCTTCTATAAGGGTGGTGTCATCTGCATATCTGAGGTTATTGATATTTCTTCCAGAAATCTTGATTCCAGCTTGTGCTTCCTCCAGCCCAGCATTTCTCATGATGTACTCTACACATAAGTTAAATAAGCTGAGTGACAATATACAGCCTTGACGTACTCCTTTTCCTATTTGGAACCAGTCTGTTGTTCCATGTCCAGTTCTAGCTGTTGCTTCCTGACCTGCATACAGGTTTCTCAAGAGGGAGGTCAGGTGGTCTGGTATTCCCATCTCTTTCAGAATTTTCCACAGTTTCTTGTGATCCAATACTAAGAAATATATTTGTGTAATTTATATTAATGAGAGGCTAAATAGTATGCTTAAATCTGTGGGCTCTAGAACCAGACTGCCTCAGTTTGAATCATAGGTCTGCCAGGTTTTACCTGTACGACCTTGATTAAGTTACTCAAACTCTCTGCTCTTTGGGGTCTTCGTTTGTAAAGCAGTTATTATAGTTGCAGCTACCTCATCAAGTTTTGTTTCAGGTAAATGAGTAAATATATGTGGAAAATTTAGAACACTGCTTGGCAAATTAATAAATAAAGAAGAAATGTTTAATTTAAAGATATATATATAATATCTTTATTAACATAAATAAATAAATAATTTTTTAAAAAATGAAACAAAAATATAGAGTATTGCTTCGCATTAATAAGGTCCACTGAAAACTGAACTTTAAAATATTAGGCCAAGGGATGAAGAAAAGGTGTTCATATGTTGTCAGATGCCCAAATAGTACATAAAACTGCAAGACTCATTTCTAACAAAATTATAAATAACCTTTCAATAGAAAGAAAATCTATAACCTAAAAAGCAAGTGGACCTACTAGAAAATTACAGGAGCATCAATTTGTTTAATTTTTGCAACATTATTCTTTTTTTAATTTTTGTTTTTACTTTATTTTACTTTACAATACTGTATTGGTTTTGCCATACATTGACATCAATCTGCCACGGATGTACATGAGTTCCCAATCCTGAACCCCCCTCCCACCTCCCACCCCATATCATTTTTAATGGTAAAATTTTAGAACTGATTCTGTGAAGTCAGAGAATACAAAAATGTGAAATCTTAATGCTACTATTCATCTGTGTTCTGGAGATTTAAGACAATGTAGGGCTTCCCTTGTGGCTCAGCTGGTAAAGAATTCGCCTGCAATGCGGGAGACCTGGGTTCGATCCATGGGTTGGGAAGATCCCCTGGAGAAAGAAAAGGCTACCCACTTCAATATTCTGGCCTGGAGAATTCCATGGACTATATAGTCCATCGGGTCACAAAGAGTTGGACACGACTGAGCGACTCTCACTTTCACTTTCAAGATAATGTAATACAATAGCAAAATCATGAGGTTAAAAAAATGAAATGACAGATGCTGTGTTTATGCAGCAGTTCTCAAGACACAACCAAAAAGAGATAGAGTAAGGATCAAAATGTAATATCACTTGTTCTCCTATATAGTAACAATGCACAATTATAAATAATACAAAATAATTCAATTTACAATAACAATTCAAACTATAAAATTTTTAGAATAAATGTGGGTTACATAAGATATGTGTGAAAAACATACAATTTGTGGAAAAAATAAAAATAAATATCATTTTGAAACATGTATACTATCATGTAAGAATTGAATCGCCAGTCTATGTCCGATGCAGGATACAGCATGCTTGGGGCTGGTGCATGGGGATGACCCAGAAAGATGTTATGGAGAGGGAGGTGGGAGGGGGGTTCATGTTTGGGAACGCATGTACACCCGTGGTGGATTCATGTCAATGTATGGCAAAACCAATACAGTATTGTAAAGTAAAATAAAGTAAAATTAAAAAATAAAAAATAAATAGAAACCATGTTCACAGTAAGGAAGATTTATTATAATAAGCATGTCAATTAACCTGGAACAGCTCTGTAAAACAAAAATCTTGAGATAATTTTCAAAGAAATTGACAAGCTGATTTTGAAGTTAACCTGGAATAGTCACATGCAGGATTAGTCAAGGGAAAGTTTGAAGAAGATTAGAAGTGGAGCAATGTTCACTCATCACAGTTTCAGTTCAGTTCAGTTTCTCAGTTGTGTCCTTCTCTTTGCCACCCCATGGACAGCAGCAAGCCAGGCTTCCGTGTCCATCACCAATCTCTGGTTCCTCTGCCTTTTCTACACCCAGCTTGAACATTTGAAAGATCTTGAATCATGTACTGTTGAAGTTTACCCCACCAGAAATCAAACATACAATGCAACTAAGGCAACTAAAACTGCAGGATTATGTAAGAATTGAAAACAGATCAGTAGCATATGCCCATGTAAATACAGAATTTTTAATATTCAGCAAATGCAACATTTTAAATCAGTGTTATGAGAGCAGTGGTCCCCAGTCTTTTGGCACTGGGGAGCACTGAGAGCAGTGGTCCCCAGTCTTTTGATTTCATGGAAGACAATTTTCCCACCGATGAGAGTGGTGGCAGATGGTTTTGGGATGATTCAAGTGTATTACATTTATTGTGTAATTTATTTCTATTATTATTACCTCAGCTCCACCTCCAGATCCTGGAGTTTGGAAACCTCTGATAGATAACCTCAAGTGGATACTATCCTATAGCAGCAATTGGGAGATAAATCAGTGAAGTGTCATAGGAGGCCAAGAACTAAGTGTGCACATCTTTTCCTAGTTGCCTTCACTGACACCATGTTGGTAGCTGTGGTGGGAGTGCTTAAAGAAATTAACAAATGTTGCAAATCAGGGATTTCCCCTCAAGACTTTCCTGTGCTCCCAACCTCTACCTCCATGAATGTGTCAAGTATTTACTAGCTGCTGCTGCTGCTACTGCTGCTGCTAAGTTGCTTCAGTCATGCCCAACCTTGTGCGACCCCATAGAAGGCAGTCCACCAGGATCCCGCTTCCCTGGGATTCTCCAGGCAAGAACACTGGCTGCTGCTGCTGCTAAGCTGCTTCAGTCGTGTCTGACTCTGTGCGACCCCATAGACGGCAGCCCACCAGGCTCCCCCGTCCATGGGATTCTCCAGGCTAGAACACTGGAGTGGGTTGCCATTTCCTTCTCCAATGTGTGAAAGGGAAAAGTGAAAGTGAAGTCACTCAGTCGTGTCCGACTCTTCGCGACCCCATGGACTGCAGCCTACCAGGCTCCTCTGTCCATGGGATTTTCCAACAAGAGTACTGGTGTGGAGTGCCATTGCCTTCTCTGAGCACACTGCTGTATATATCTTTGGAACAAACAATTCTACTTGTAACAATAAGCCCTGTAGAAACCCTCTCCATGTTGGATCAGTTCAGCAGAAAGTGAAAGAGTGACCAAGTCAAACTGAATTACATCATAAGGACACTTGTGATCTCACAAGGCGGGAGTTCAGAAGCCAAGCACTGGCTGGTTGACTCAGTGGCTCAACGGTGTCATCAGTGATAGGTTCTTTCCATTGCTCTATTCTGTTGTTCATAGAATTTGCTTCACTTTAAGTCTCTCAGTTATAAGATGGATGGTCCAGTGTGGGAAGAGATAAACTCTTCCCTGACCATAGAACCTGTTTTCCCCTTTGAATGACTGGGTCCACTCAGGTCAAGAGTCACTAGGGTAAGGCTGCTCTGAAGCCTCCGTTTTCTCAGGATTGGCTGAGAAATGGGGATTTGTGTGGCCAGCTGAATAAAATCAGGGTTTTTCTAGGCTCAGGTATATCTCCTAAGTTTAAAAAAGAAAGAGATTTAAGAAAAGAAAATCTTCAAAGCAACAGAAATGATAAGTATTTATTGTATAATCACATTTACTTAGAGCAAAACAACTCTCACGTGTGTGTGTCTGTCTATCTGTGCCTATCGAGGTGTGAGGAAGGAGAAGGATGGAAGAGGAGGAAAGGGAGGGTGAGGAAACCAGTTCTGTCAAGGGATGGACCCAACCCGTTGTAGCTGTGTGACCTTGGGCACAATACTCAGCCTCTCTGGCCTCAGTGTCTTTAACCGTACAATGAGGATAACAGTGTCTACCCTATGGGATTGCTGTGATGATTAAATGAAAGGCTATCTGTAAAGCTCATTGGAGGATACTCAGCAGATGTCAATGCTCTATAAAGGTATAATGATATTTCCTTATTCTTTCTATGCAATTAGATATAAATTTTTAGCTGCCAAGAATTTTTGGTAAGATAAAAAATGAAAAGTAGTGTTCCCAGGGAAGCAATACTACCAGCTGTAATTAAGGACCTGGTATATTCCAGGAATGGGTTGGGTCATCTGTGAGCTGCCACATGAGAGGCAGAAGGGAGCTCAGTTGGGAGCATTTACTCTCTGGCCTTAAGGCTTCTTTCAGGATGTTCTTTAAAGGATATATCTTACACGTTTCTTGAAAGAAAAAATGTTAAGGTAGCTTTGTTTTTGAAATGTGATTTTGTGCTTCATAATGCAATAGAACAAAAGTTTTTCTCTGATTTGCTTATTGCATTGAAAGAGTTATTCTCTCCTGCTATAGAGAGCCCACTGCAGTTTGATAAAATGTTATGACATATTTTTAAATTACATTCAATTTAAGTGCAATACCAAACAAGGTATCTGCCAATTTCTATCATGGAATATCCAGCCTCTATGAATCCTGTTGGCATATATTTTTATCTTTACTTGCATATGAGTATTTTCATTTAGTGGTATTTTGAGTTTGCAAATGATTTTACATGTTAGTTTTTAAAGTTAACAGTACATTATAAGCTCCTATTTATATGTTCTTATATAATTTTAAAACTATATACTGCAGTGCTGCATTCCATATTACATTGATCTGATGGGGTTATGGGAATTTCCCTGGGTGTTAACTCACAATAGGCCCCCTAGCCTGCACTCTGGAAATGAAAGATTGTAAATTCTGCTGAGATGTTTCCAAGATTCAGAAGACAGCACTACACCAGTGTGTACTGTTGGGTGTTTTGTTTTGTTTTGTTTCTCTCTCTTGGTTAAAGGAGAAATCAAGTCCAGTACTGAGTTCAAGGCATTCATGGCTGGGATCGTAGCCAGCCTGTCTGTCTTTGGAAGTGGGCTCTTGTCTGGGTAGGGACAGAGGCCCCGTGCAGCACGGCCCGGACCCTGCCGCCCGTGGTGCCAAGTGCGCTGAGCTCTGCATTGAGCCAGGGAGACCCCGCACAGCTGCTGATGCTTCGATGTCAGAGCTGACATGGGGTCACCATAGCGACGGAAGCGGCTGCCAGAGAAGCCCGGGGGCGAAACCCCGCCTGAAAGGACAGGAAAATGACACTGGCCAGTTCGTGCCCAAATACCCACTAGGTAGACGACAGAACTGGTTACAGATCAATATAAAAAGAGAGAAAATGCAAATCAGTCGTCCTCGAGTGACTAAACAAATTATATAAAACCAACAAATAATTACCGGTCCCCCAGTATTTCCAGCCGGGAGCCAGAGGGTCAGCCTGGGGAAGGGGCAAGACTGGTGTTTAAGTCCCAGCTCTAAGATTTGATGCAGTATTTGGCAAAGTACAGTGCTAATTTATTTGTACATAAAATAATGTTTACCTTAAATGAAGTGTAGAGAAAATTAATGAAGATATCAGATGTAAACTGCTGGGGACTTAAAGAACAAGCCAGCATCCCGTTAGGGAAACAAGAGACAGTTTAAGAGATTAAGACACTTTGACAGAATGACAATCGAGGTTCCTAATTGTGACTTCAAAGAGTGTAACAGCTGAAGTTCCTTATGAATTGTAAGAGAAAAGCTGATTTGTTTGTGAAGTTTTGATATTGGATTTATTTTATTATGTATTCCTGAAAGGCACTCTATTTGGAGTAGATGTATCATAAATATTTAATTATCTGAAAATTAAATTCACCTTCATTCTCTATCTTATTTTGGATAAATAATTTACTTTTATTAATTCTAATAATTTACTTTTATTAATTCTAGTATAAAAGCTACTTTCTCTTTATTTTCCCTTGTTATTTCGGACTGTAAAAGAATTGTCCACTCTTGAGATGCAATTGAAGCTATAAAAATGTGGAGAAGAAAATATCTATAACTCCAAGAAACCTATTTTAACATCTGAAATATTTTTTCAAGAGTTATCCTTATGCATTTTTTATCCTAATTGAATTCATATTGTATATGTTTTAAATTTTTCTTTGGCTTAGTGGTATTTAAAGGCATTTTTCCCTGTAGAGGGAAATTAAATTGAATGTAATTTTAAGATTATATTTTATTTCTTTGATATATTATGATTTTATTATTGATCCCTGCATCTTGAGGATGCCCTGGAGAAGGAAATGGAAACCCACTCCAGTATTCTTGCCTGGAGAATCCCATGGACAGAGGAGCCTGGTGGGCTACAGTCCATGAGATTGCAAAGAATTGAACATGACTGAGCAACTAACAAGCACACATATTATAGAGAATTTTAAATATTTTCTTCATTAAAAATAACCCTAAGTTAAATATATTTGGTTTAAATGCCTGTCAACATTTTAGATTATTTCGTTAGAATAAATAAGTTACTTAGAAGTGGAGTTAATGTGTCAGTACGTATGAAAATAACACCATTCTTGTTAATACTGCCAAAATTCTATTAATTGCCAAAATACACTGACAGAAGTTATTGGGTCCCCTCAGATACTGCTAGTGAGAGTCAAACAGAAACTTTCAGAAAAGTTTCTAAATAGCTTCCCCCAATAACTTCCATCAGTTTATTTCATCTTTGTACCTTAACATTTGAAATCATATCATTTTTAATTGAAAAGTTTTTATAATTAGGAAGCTGATGTCTTTTTCAATCTCTATTTATTTATTTTACTACAAATTTATTTATTTTAATTAGAGGCTAATTACTTTATAATATTGTATTGGTTTTGCCATACATCAACATGAATCCACCACGGGTGTACACGTGTTCCCCATTCTGAACCCCCCTCTCACCTCCCTCCCCATACCATCCCTCTGGGTCATCCCAGTGTCTTTTAAATGCTTACTAACCATTTGTAATTTATGTTGTAGCTGATTGGTTCATGACCTTTGTTTAAAAGATTTTGTTTGTGTGATATGGATGGGTAAGTAATTTGGACCATTTCATCCACTCAGAGCAACTAGAGAATGTGGCAAGATACCGCCCAGGTGCATCAGAGACCTGGTAAGTCAGTAACCACTGAGTCAGGAAGCAGGGAGAGGGTGAAGTCAGACAGGCTCCCCAAGGTTTAGAGGTCTTCATCCTTTCACTGCAGTATGGGCAGGCTCAAAGGGACAGAGGTTCCATGGTCTCCCAAGAGGAAGGATGAATCTGGTAACCCTGTTACTTTTGATTGGACTTTGGAAACCTGCTCTTCAGTAGTGAACTAAAAGGTTGTGAGGCCTGTGCTCCGGAATCCGCATAAGGGGTAAGTGTGACCCAGCGCCCTTTCTTGACTGTCCCCTTTCCTTGTTTCACTCCTCTGGTTGCTCATTTCTGCTTCCTGGGATCATTTTCCAAGTAAAGCACTAGCTGGTGAATTTTAGTCTCAGGGCTCTGATTGGAGGGATCCCAAACTAGTACATTTGGCATCAAAAGGAACCTTAGAAAACAGATACTCAAGGTGAGGTTTTACAGCTGGATCACTCACTGCACAGATGGAAATGGGAACACACATCTGCCTGTGTGTGGATGGCGCATGTAGCCCCATCACATTAGTACTTTCATCAGTGGGAGATTAGGTTAAGATATAGTTAGAAAGGAAAGTAACAAGTTGTATGCTTGTGCTGGCTTTTGAATTGAATGGGAAAAAATGGTCTTTAAAATTTAGCTTTTGTTAGCTTCTTTGAAAGCTTCAGTTCTAAGCACTCTGAGATTCAGAGGGTCTTCAAGGCAGTGTTTGTGCACCCCCTTATCTTCTTCAGGTGCAAGGGTCCAGCGTCTAACTGCTAACATTGCAGAGCTGAAAAGGGGAATGAATGAACACACAGCCTTACCAGGTGTCCTACGTTGACGGCCCTAAGGGGAACTAGTGGAATCCGAGACCTGAGATTGGGTGTATGTATGTGGACATGCTCAGAAAGAGGGCTTGTAGATTCCCCTGAATTTTCTGGGGCCAACAGAAGTAACATCCTCCCGCTTTGCAGAGAAGCACAGACTTCTTGCGCTTGCAGACCCCATGGAGCCCTTGCCCAAGAAGCGCCTCACAGGATGGCTTTAGACCCACTATCACCACCCTCACTGCCTCTGACAGTTACATTCCAATCTCAGCACAAGCTGAGCAGGCAAACCCAGTCCCTACCTAGGAGGAATAACTGGGACACAGAAGTATTTGCCCCTGAGTTACTATATTAGCTGGAGTGGATTTTGGCAGAAGCACAAGAGAACATGAGACTCCACGGGGGAACTCATTTGCCCAGCAGCACTAGCCCAGGACTTGGGCTCAACCACCTTCCTTGAACTCCCTGCAGCTAATCCTAGGACACTCCTTGGATGGCTCCTTGAAGCTTGAATATGAAAGTCAGATGGAGCTGCCCCACTACTTCAGGATATTATTGGAGATGGGATCAAAAACAGAAAGGTAGAAATGAGGAATGTGTTTATAAGGTAAGATGAGAAGATGTAGCATCCTAGCAGGTTTCTCAGGGGCTCTGTAAGGATGCTCATGTCACCGAGACTGGGGGAAATGCCGCAAGGGGGAGGTAGCAGCATCTTTGGGAATTTCCATGATGTTCTTAACTGAAATTGAGGGTAGGACATAGGGGTGCATAGTGTTATTGGGAGGGGGAGTTAGTGTGGGATGGAAGGCATGCTGTCATCGCAGGCAGGCAAGATGGATACAACTACAGTCCCCACAGTAATTAGCAGCAATGCTGAAGTGCAATTTAGGGCTTCTTGCCTATGAGAATCTGTTCTGAGGAGTGAGATAGGTGGATAGCTTGATTTTCTCCAGACTGCAAAAAACATCAAATATCCATCAAATATCAAATGGATGAATAATTGGTGATAAAATCATATAATGAAATTCTCTTCAACAATGAAAATGAACATCTCCAGTTACAAGCAATGATGTGAATGACTAAACTTAATATCGAGAAAAATAGTCAGATGCTAAGGTCATATATTAAACAGTTCTATGTATATCAAGTTCAAAAACAGCAAATCTAAGTTGTGACAGTATAGAAGAGAAAAATAGTATGATTATCTCAATAAATGCAGAAAAATTATGTGATAAAGTTCAACATTCTTTAACAAGGTTTAAATGGAAACTATAACAATGAACATGTTTATTAGTGAAATATTAAAATTTTTTCTTTTAAATTGGATGACCACAGTGTGGGTCTCTAGAAGTAAAATAAGGCAAGTTAAATAAGTAAAATAGGTAAGGTTTGCAAGGGAGAAGTAAAACTTGTCATTATTTGCCAAGAAAAGGATTGTGTGTAGAAATTCTAAAAACTTTACAAACAATTGGAATTAAACAGCAAATTTAGCACAATTGCTGAGTGAATTAAATATGGAAAACACAATTTTACTCCTCTGTAACACTGACAATTAGAAAATGAAATTAAAATTAGACATTACAATTACATCATTAAACATCAGATATCTAGGAGTAAATCTAATATAAAATGCACAAGCCTTCTATAGTGGAAACTTTAAAATAGTAATTAAGCAGATCTGAATAAGTACAGCAATGTATTTTGTTGTTGGATTAGATGATTAGCTGTTACAAGGATGCCAGTTTTCTAGGAGCTGATTTAATTGACAAAATCCTTATTTTAAAAAACCACCAGGCATGTGTATATACATAGGTGTAAACTGATTGGCTAATTTTCAAATTAATGCAGAATTAATTTAGTCCCAAGACAAGCTGGAAGAAGTTTAAAAGCTGAAAGATTTATGTGTTGGATATCAAGACTTATGATTAAACTTGAATGGTTAAAAGATGTGTTATTTGTGCAAAGACAGAGAAACTTGCTACTGAAGAGAATAAAGAGCACAAATATAAACTCAATACATGCAGTCATTTGAATCATGACAAGGATATTATTGGAGAGCAATAGAGAAAGGACAGTAAATATATAAATGGTGCCGGGCAGTCATAAAAACTACATGTCAATAAGAAAAGAATTAATCTTTAACTCACACTGTGAAACAGAAAATACGTGGTTTGATCTCTGCCTGTGCCTCAGCCTCCTCGCACATCTCTCCTAAAACCCTTGTAATTTCACATGAAATAAAAGCTCGAGGGGTGGCTGTGTGGTGCTGGAGTGACTTTGAGGAGATAACCTGCTTCCAAAGGCAAAGGAGAAGCCCCATAAAGATGATGGGGTGGGGGGTGGGGTGGCAAAATCACATTTAGAATCAAACCCTATACCTACCAGAAAGCTAAAATGACCCTGGACTCACTGGGAGCCAGAGATCCCACAGAGACTGAGAGAGAACTGTGTGTGAGTGTCTCCTGTGGATACGGGTAGGCAGTGGACTGCCGTGGGGGCAGGGGCTCCGGGTGCAGTAGACTTGGGTATAGCATAAGCCCTCTTGGAGGAAGTCACCATTAACCCCACCACAGAGATGCCAGAACTTAAACAGGACCAGGAAACAGACTCTTGGAGGGCACAAACAAAACCTTATGTGCACCAGAACCCAGGAGAGAGGAGAGGTGACCCCAGAAGAGACTGACGCAGACTTGCCTGTGAGCGTCCAAGAATGCCTGGTGAAGGCATGGGTGGGCAGGGTCCTGCTGCAGGGTTGGGGGCACTGCATGCAGCACTGCCTGCATGGGCACCTTAGAAAGAAAGTGAAAATGAAAGTGAAGTTGCTCAGTCGTGTCCGACTCTTTGCGACCCCGTGGACTGTAGCCCACCAAGCTCCTCTCTCCATGGGATTCTCCAGGCAAGAGTACTGGAGTGGGTTGCCATTTCCTTCTCCAGGGGATCTTCCCGACCCAGGGATTTAACCCAGGTCTCCCGCATTGCAGGCAGATGCTTTAACCTCTGAGCCACCAGGGAAGCCAAGTCACCATTATCTTCATTATCTCCACCATAGTTTGACCTCAGGTCAAAAAACAGGGAGGGAATACAGTCCCACCTATTAACAGAAAATTGAATTAAAGATTTACTGAGCATGGCCCCACACATCAGAATAAGACCCAGTTTCCCCCTCAGTCAGTCTCTCCCATCAGGAAGCTTCTATAAACCTATCCTTCTCCATCAGAGAGGAGACAGACTGAAAACCACAAACACAGAAAACTAACCAATCTGATCACATGGACCACAGCCTTCTGTAACTCAATGAAACTATGAGCCATGTGTGTAGGGCCACCCAAGACAGATGGGTCATGGTGGACAGTTCTGACAAAACATGGTCCAATGGAGAAGGGAATGGCAAACCACTTCAGTATTCTTGTCTTGAGAACCCCATGAACAGTATGAAAAGGCAAAAAGATAGGATACTGAAAGAGGAACTCAAGTTGGTAGGTGCCCAATATGCTACTGGAGATCAGTGAAGAAATAACTCCAGAAAGAGTGAAGAGATGGAGCCAAAGCAGAAACAACACCCACTTCTGGATGCGACTATTGATGGAAATAAAGTCTGATGCTGTAAAGAGCAATATTGCATAGGAACCTGGAATGTTAGGTCCATGACTCAAGGCAAATTAGAAGTGGTCAAACAGGATATGACAAGAGTGAACATTGACATTTTAGGAATCAGCAAAATAAAATGGACTGGAATGGGTGAAATTAACCCAGATGACCATCATATCTACTACTGTTGGCAAGAAACCCTTAGAAGAAATGGAGTAGCCTTCATAGGCAACAAAAACATGCAGTACTTGGATGCAATCTCAAAAACAACAGAATGATTCTCTGTTCATTTCCAAGGCAAACCATTCAACATCATAGTAATTCAAGTCTATGCCACAATGAGGAATGCTGATGAATTTGAAGCTGAATGCTTCTATGAAGACCTACAAGACCTTTTAGAACTAACATCTAAAAGAGATGTCATTTTCATTATAGGGGAAATGGAAAAGTAGGAAGTCAAGAAATCCCTGGAATAATAGGCAAATTTGACGTTGGACTACAGAATGAAGCAGGGCAAAGGCTAATAGAGTTTTGCCAAGAGAATGCACTGGTCATAGCAAGCACCCTCTTCCAACGACACAAGGGAAGACTACACATGGACACCACCAGATGGTCAACACAGAAGTCAGATTGATTATATTCCTTGCATACAAAGATGGGGAAGCTCTAGACAGTCAACAAAAACAAGACTGGCTCAGATCATGAACTCCCTATTGTCAAATTCAGACTGAAATTGAAAAAGTAGGGAAAACCACTAGATCATTCAGGTGTGATGACCTAAATCAAATCACTTATGATTATAGATTCAAGGGATTAGATCTGATAGATTGCTTGAAGAACTATGGACAGAGGTTTGTGACACTGTACGGGAGACAGGGATCAAGATCATCCCCAGGAAAAAGAAATGCAATAAGGCAAAATCATTATCTGAAGAGGCCTTACAAATATTGGTATGAAAAGAAGAGAAGTGAAAGGCAAAAGAGAAAAGGAAAAATATGCCCATTTGAATGCAGATTTCCAAAGAATATCAAGGAGAGATAAGAAAGCCTTCCTCAGTGATCAGTACAAAGAAATAGAGGAAAACAGTAAAATGGGAAAGACTAGAGATGTCTTCAAGAAAATTAGAGATACCAAGGGAACATTTCATGCAAAGATGGGCTCAATACAAGATAGAAATTGTAGGGACCTAACAGAAGCATAAGATATTAGGAAGAGGTGACAAGAATACACAGAACTGTACAAAAATGATCTTCATGACCCAGATAATCATGATGGTGTGATCACTCACCTAGAACCAGACATTCTGGAATGTACAGTCAAGTGGGCTTTAGGAAGCATCACTATTGAGCAAAACTAGTGGAGGTGACGGGATTCCAATTGAGCTATTTCATGATGCTGTGAAAGTGCTGCATTCAATATGCCAGCAAATTTGGAAAACTCAGCAGTGGCCACAGGACTGGAAAAGGTCAATTTTCATTCTAATCTCAAAGAAAGGCAATGCCAAAGAATGCTCAGACTACCATACTTGCACTCTTCTCACACGCTAGCAAAAATAATGCTCAAAATTTTCCAAGCAAGGCTTCAGCAGTATGTGAACCATGAAATTCCAGATGTTCAAGCTGGATTTCGAAAAGGCAGAAGAACCAGAGATCAAATTCCAACATCTGTTGGATCATTAAAAAAAAAGCAAGGGAGTTCCAGAAAAACATCTATTTCTGCTTTATTGACTATGCCAAAGCCTTTGACTGTGTGGATCAAAACAAACTCTGGAAAATTCTCCGAGAGATTGGAATACCAGACTGCCTGAGTTGCTTCCTGAGAAATCTATATAGAGTTCAAGAAGCATCAGTTAGAACTGGACATGGAACAATAGACTGGTTCCAAATCGAGAAAGGAGTATGTCAAGGCTGTATATTGTCACCCTGCTTATTTAATTTACATGCAGAGTGCAGTATGAGAAATGCTAGACTGAATGAAGCACAAGCTGGAATCAAGATTTCCGGGAGAAATATAAACAAGGTCAGTTATACAGATGACACCATACTTATGGCAGAAACTGAAGAACTAAAGAGCCTCTTGATGAAAGTGAAAGAGGAGAGTGAAAAAGTTGGCTTAAATCTCAACATTCAGAAAACTAAGATCATGGCATCTAGTCACATCATTTCACGGCAAATAGATGGGGAAACAATGGAAACAGTGACAGACTTTATTTTTCTGGGCTCCCAAATCACTGCAGATGGTGACTGCAGCCATGAAATTAAAAGAGGCCTGCTCTTTGGAAGAAAAGTTATAGCCAAACTAGACAGCATATTAAAAAGCAGAGATATTACTTTGCTGACAAAAGTCCATCTAGTCAAAGCTTTGGTTTTTCCAGTAGTCATGTATGGATGTGAGATTTGGACCATAAAGAAAGCTGAGTGCTGAAGAATTGATGCTTTTGAACTGTGGTGTTGGAGAAGACTTTTGAGTCCCTTGGACAGCTAGGAGATCCAACCAGTCCATTCTAAAAGAGATCAGTCCTGGGTGTTCATTGGTAGGACTGAAGTTGAAGCTGAAATTCCAATACTTTGGCTACCTGATTCAAAGAGCTGACTCATTTGAAAAGACTGTGATGTTGAGAAAGATTAAAGGTAGGAGGAGAAGGGGACGACAGAGGATGAGATGGTTGTATGCTATCACTGACCCTATGGACATGAACTTAAGTAAGCTCCAGGAGTTAGTGATAGACAGGGAAGCCTGGCGTACTATAGTCCATGGGGTGTCAAAGAATTGGAAACAACCGAGTGACTGAACTGAACTGAACATCAGGAGCATCTTTTGTTCTGATATTTAGTCTCTGACCTTGATTCCTGACACAGAACTCCGACAGTCTTTGGATTTTCCTGGGTGATAGAGTATCTTTCGTTCTAATAGGGTGATCTATAGTGGGCTTCAGGATGGGGGCTGGCCCCTTCAACTAAGACATAATTAGACGTTTTGGATCTTTCAGCCCCCCTGTCATCATTTCAGAAGAGGAGAGAAGCCAGAAGTGGAGTTTTTGATCAATGACAGCCCATTCCAGTATTCTTGCTTGGGAAATGTCATGGACAGAGGAGCCTGGTATGCTACAGTCCATGGGGTTGCAAAGAGTCAGAAACAAGTAAGCGACTAAGCGACAACATCATGATGAAATTTCCTTAAAACTTTCAAAATACGGGGCTCAGAGAGCTTCCAAGTTGGTAAACACATCTATGTCCTCCCCAAATTCATGAGGATAGAAGCTCTTGTGGTGGGGATATTTCCAGACGTCACCCTATGTACCTCTTCCTCTGGCTGTTTATCTATAGCCTTTATCATATTCTTTGTTATATAATCAACCAGTAAACACAAGTGAGTGTCTCTGAGTTCTGTGAGCTATTTCTAGCAAATGATTGAACATGAAGAGGGAGAGTCCTTCAATGTAGGGAGAGTCCTACAGCCAAGTCAGACAGAAGTTGTGGGTAACCTGGGGACCTGCTATTTGCACTTTGTATCTGAAGTGGGGAAGTTTTGTGGGATAAAGCCTTTAACCTGGGGGATCTGTACTCACTCTGGTCACTGTCAGAATTGGATTGAAATATAGGACACTCAGCTGGTGTCAGAGAACAGCTCGGTGTGGAAAATCCACATCTGAATTCACAATATTGTGAATGTTAGGAAAACTCAAAAGGTGTAAAGGAAAACTCAATGAGTTGTTTTTTCTTAGAGACATACTCTATGCTCTACACAAAAATATAATCCAGATGAGTTGTAAAGATAATTGTGAAAAATAAGTCAACTAACACTCTAAGAAAATAACAAGAGAATATGTTTAGGAGCGGAAAATTTCTTAATTGTCAAAAGTATTAATCAATAAGAAAAAATGACTATGGAAAGAAAGCATTAACCCTAAGACACATTAAGAGAATGAAATACAAGCCACTGAGTTGGAAAAGATATTTGCCACACATGTAATTGAAAAGAACTTGTATCGAAAGTGCCAGCCTCCTAAAAATAAGAAACTGACAACTCAATTAAAAAAAGTGGGCAGGAGATTTTAACAGCTTCACTGAGTGGAAATACAATTGATTAATACACACTCTTTAGTCATCAAGAAAATGTGAATTAAATCCACAAATAGATTCTGCCACACAACTAACAGAAAGGCTAAAATCAAATATGCTGCCAATAGGAAGTGTTAGTGAGAATGTAAAGCTTTCATATACCCTTAGGAGGAGTATAAATTGGTATAGTCACTTTGGAAAACTGTTTCCTATTAACAATTAAGGTTAAACTTATGCATACCCCATATCTCTATAAATCCACTCCTAGGTTTAAACTCCACAGAAATATATATTTATGTCAAAGTATGTGTACAAGACTGTTTACTGCAGGATTATCTTTAATGGCCAAAAACTAAAAACAGATAAAAATGTCATCGACGTTACAGTCAATATAGAATATTCATCATAGGCGATATCTTCCTACAATGAAACACTATCCAGTAATTAGGATGAATTAGTTACTGCTACATACAATATAACACTATAAATCTTGCTAACAATGAAGAGACAAAGAAGCCAGTCACAAGAAATGTGTGCTGTGTGATGCCATTATATGCAGTTTAAATATGGGTAAATCTAATGTGTGATGTTAGAAGTCAGGATGGTAGTTATCTTAGGAAACAACTCTAGGAGTACTGGCTGCAAGGGGCACTTGAGGGGCTGGCATACTGTAACTCTTGTTCTAGCTTCTGATTTAATGATGTGTTTTTGTGTGTGTGATAATTCATCACTTAACATAAGTCACTTTTCTGAATGCTAGGTTATTCTTCAATGAAGGTATTCCTAAGAAGGAAAGAGGAGAAGAACTTTACCGGTGCAGAAAAGTTGAACATTCAGGGGGTAGAACTAGCTTTAAGCTCAGTCCTATCTCATTGCTAACAAGTCTTTATTAAATGTGCAGCAGCGCTGGCAGCAGCTCTAGGATGCGGGGCAAGGGTGTGGCTGAGTGCCTTGACTTCATGCACTTGTTCTCCGTCTTGGCCTTCCTTTCTTCTATTTCCTCCCTGTGCGTCATTTCCCTGTTTACGTGTGTAAGTCTGTGCAACAGGTATTCACTGGGGAGTTTTCGGTCCCATCAAGGTGACATTTTGCTTTTATGGGAAATGATTTCTTGTAGTTTCCCGTTATCTATTACATTCACATAAGAGATACTATTTGGTTGGTGAATGGTCCCAAGGACTATAATTTAGTTATAACAGGTAGGTAATAATGAACCAAACTACCCTATCCAAGTAGGGATCGAAGCTATTTCTCTCATCCACTGAGAACTGTTCTTCCAAGCAGTCTATAACAGCCAGGCTGAGCAGAGATGCTGAAGTGAGGCAGATATATTTACTGTCTAGTATGATAGAGATAATGTCCCCACCCCCACCCCAGGGAAAAGGGTAAGCAGATCTACTTGCTGTTCCCTTATAAAACACTGGGGACTTCCCTGGTGGCTCAGATGGTAAAGAATCTGCCTACAATGCAGGAGACCTGGGTTCAATCCCTGGGTCAGGAAGATCCCCTGGAGAAGGAAATGGCAACCCACTCCATTATTCTTTCCTGGAGAATTTTGTGGACAGAGGAGCCTGGTGGGCTACATCCATGGGGTCCCAAAGAGCTAGACACGACTAAGCGACTAACACTTTTACTATAAAACTTTGGAGTGTCCCAAGCTTGGGGCTCTTTGGCTATCATACAAATCCACGGCCAGCACACTGTCCTCTTGGTCACCTCCTCACTACCCAATAGGACTTGGGAAGCAAAGGGAGCTGATGCTAGCTTGAAGTTCATGATGCCTACTATACCCTGAGAAATAAAATCCTTTGTCTCTGACCCAGGAGTGGCTTGTCTTCTGCCAGCAACCATAAAACTGTGGCCAACTAACTTATTAGCTTGCAAGTAGGATAAATTCTCAGACCTCTTGTAATTATTGAAAGAGATATACATGGCTTCATCTAGTATTGCTTCTACGCTTGTAATATAATCTAAAACTGATATTCTGAGCTTAACAGTGATAAATAAATAAAATGCAACTGAGTAAAATGTAAATGCTTTAATCAAAGAATTTGTGAATCTCATCCAGGTTTTAAAGTAAAAAAAAGGATGAAGCAGGAAATTATTATCAGACAATGAATTGTTTCAGCGAAGACCACCCTCTTGAGAGGAATAGAAGGATCATTTTGGGAGGATCACCTCACTAGTGTTGACCAGTTAAGATTACATTTCTGAGAGAGGTTGAAACTACAAGTTAGGCTCAGTATTAAGTCTTGGTTTGCAGTATGGGGCTTAGCACAAATGACTCTACTTGGAATGACTCTATTTTGGGCCTGTTGTTTTTTTTTTTTTTTTTTTTAATGACAGTATCCCAGATAAGTTGCCAAATATAGTAAGCAAGAATTGTGTAAGTCAGTGACAAAATGGTTCAATATAATCCTCTTTTGGCCTAGGGGTGTGGGTTTAACAATATCTCCTCCAGAGCCACCAGCAGCCTCTTCTTTTTGGGGAGACTGAGAGTGCATACCCTTGCTTGTGCTTGTCTGCAGGAGGGGAGGTTGTGCTGTCTTTCCAACACTGACCAGTGTGACTCCAGATGAGATGCTCAGTGAGAGGTGGGTGCCTGATTGTCCTCCAAAGATGGCTGGAAGGATAGTAACTTGCTCTGAGGAAACTTCCAGGCACTCCTACGAAATGTTCTTGACCAGTTTCTGCATTGACTCCATATCTTCCTCACCATAATCCTTAGTCTCTGCCTGTATTTTTTAAAGTCTTTTCCCTCAAACTTTGATCTAATTTCTGACACAGAGACTTTGCTCCCCAAGTATGCATCCCAGTCACAGCCTTTGTTTCTGTTTCCACTCAATAAACTAATTTCTTGGGTGTGTGTGGTGGCGGGTAACAGAGAGAGGAGACCCTGGGGTGTATTTGAAAGGATTTAATATGTTTGTGTAGAAAGGGAGGATGCACTTATATTTGAGATGCATTTTTCAGCCACACTCATATTTCCAGTCCAGAGTCATCTTCTGACATGTGTTTGGCTGCACAGTGCCCACTTTCATGTGAGGCCCTGCAGGAGTCTAAAGCTCACAAGTTGAAAACTAGCTCCGGGTCCCCTCTGTCCCAGGGAGGGCATTTAGGCAGATGCAAACAGAGTGTGGTTGGTCAGCTCCTGCTGAAGGAGAGTGATTCAAATGCTAATGTCAGTTCTCTTTGAATCTTCTAAGTACAAAAGGGAACTGAGCAACATCTGTGATCACTGATGCCTAGAGCTTTGTTTTTAATGACTGAAAGTGAAAGATATCCACAGCAAATATTTTTCCACTTGAGGGGATTTATGTGTATTTAACTTATCTCAAGTTTCAACTAATCGTATTAGTGGGTCTTATTGTAATTCTCAGTAACTATAGCCAAGATCATTGTATGAGACTATTTTGATTTTTAGAGGTAAAAGGGAAAGATTTGCCGTAGCAAACACTGTGTTCATCCCACTTATCTCTACTTGTAACTCACGTCATTGATAACATTAAAAATAGCATGTATTTGCAAGTTTCAGGCAAAAAATAGACTTATTAGAAATTCCACCCACTAAAATGCATCAAGAATGTATCTGCATCGATTTGAATGTGCCATAAATTCTCATTGTTGGGTCACTTGAGAGGGCTGTTTGAACTTTTCTTTACTAACACTGGCTGATTGACATTGTCTCTGGTTCTGATAAAAATAATCATTCTGTAAACAAGAGATTGTACATATAAAAAGTGTCACAGTAAAGGTGTGCTGGTCTCAAAGTCAAGTGAGATTGGAGATACATTAGTTCAAAAACTTGCATTTTACACTTTAAGGACAAACTCCTATGAGAAGAAAGGAAGAATAAAAGCTGACTAAATGGTGATTCCCCTTTTGCAATGCTACAAAAGCTGCTCTTGAAATTTTGCCAAAATGTTTTTTTGTAAAATTTCACATCTCTACCTAAACAGATTTTCTGTTGTTGCATATAACTTTCTGTATTTTTCTTCAAGTTTAGATATTTACAACAGCATTAAAATAAAAACACAGGAGATATCCCTCCAAAGTCATTCTCACCAGAGAGCACTGTCTGGTACACTGACTTCCTATCTGGTCTCTTATTCCCCAGTTTTAAATTCTTTCAATTCTTTCTCTGTGTGATCACTGAAGTGGGTTTTCTAAATGCAGAATTTAGCACATCATTTCTTTACTTACAGACTGCTGTGAGTCTTCATTGGTCTTAAAGATCAGCTCCTTAGCGTGTCATTCAAAGTCATTCCCAGTCTAGGCCCAATTCAGCCTCATACCCTGACACTGCCTCCACTCCACCTCCCTTCACTGTGCCCACAGTGACATATTAGAGCCCTGAGGGCCTGCCCTTTACTGCACCTGCTGGCTCTGAACCTCTGCATTTTTGTTCTGCTGACGTGGATTGCCCTTATCTCTCTTTCTCCGTTACAGACTGTCACTGAAGATCCATTTAGGCTCAACTTAAGGTCACTTCTCAGTTATGTATTATTCCTCAAAGAAGAGCAAATGGCTCCATCTTTTAGCTTCCCTTGAAATTTTTCATTTCCTACTACTGAAGTGTACATATCACATAGCATTATTGTCATTGGATGGCATCGCTGACTCAATGGACATGATTTTGAGCAAACTCAGGGAGAGAGAAAAGGATAGGGAAGCCTGGTGTGCTGCAGTTCGTGGAGCAGCAAGGGGTCGGGCATGACTTAGCAAATGAACAACAACAACTTGTTTGTAGTATGATTTGTGTTTCTTGCTAACAGTTTGTCTCCTAGAAGGAATTTTTGTTTCCTGTTCACAAGTATACATGGTTTTTAACATAGAAGTCTTAATTAGTTATAACGCATTTATTGAATATTACCAGAGTCAGTATTCAATCAGGTCAATGACTGAATTGTACTTGGAAATCAAGCTAATCCTTAAACTGTTTGGAATCTAAATTTGTAGTGATGGAGAGAATAGTAAGAGTTTGAGACATTAATAATGAGATATAAAATGTGATCAGAGCATACGTGGAAGCAAAGGAGACATTAGAAACCTGAAATTTCGCATGATAATAGCAAAACACAAACTGAGAGTAAGTAAAACAAATAAACACAACTAAAGGTGGCACTGGAGAACAGTAGACAATTCTCTTTTGTTAATATAGATTTATTTGTTTTAATTGAAGGCTAATTACTTTACAATATTGTATTGGTTTTGCCATACATCAGCATGAATCTGCCACGGGTATGCACGTGTTCCAAGAGATTAAGTATAGAATTACCATGCCTGCATGCATGCTAAGTTTGCTTCAGTTGTGTCTGACTCTTTGTGACCCTATGGGATGTAGCCCACCAGGCTCCTCTGTCCATGGGATTCTTCACGCAAGAATATTGTAGTGGGTTGCCATGCTCTCCTCCAAAGGATCTTCCCGACCCAGGGATCGAAACTGCAGCTCCTGTATTCCAGGCAGATTCTTAACTGCTGAGCCACTGGGGAATCCCATAGAATTACTATATGACTCAGCAATTCCACTTCTGAGTATATACCGCCCAAAGATTGAAAGCAAAAGCTCAATAGATATTTGTTTACCAGTGTTTAAAGCAGCAATATTCACAATAGCCAATAGGTAGAAACAACCCAAATGTCCATTGCTGGATGAATGATGAATAAAATATGATATACAATAAAATGGAATATTATACAGCATTTAAAGGAAATGTGATTTAGACATATGCTACAATATTTTGCTAAGGGAAATAAGCCAGACACAAAAGGACAACTGTTACATGATTCCTCAACTTATATGAGCTACCTAGAATAGGCAAAATCATAGAGAAAGAAAGCAGAATTGTTTCAGGGGGCCAGGAGAGGAATGAGTGGAGAATTATTGTTTAATGGGGTACAGAATTCTAGCTTGAGGTGATGAAAGGATTCTGAAGATGAATAGTAGTGATGGTTGTACAACAATGTGAATGTACTTAATGCCTTTTAAATGGTTAAGATGGTAAACTTTATGTCTACTTTCAGTTCAGTTGAGTTCAGTCACTCAGTCGTGTCCAACTTTTTGCAACCCCATGAATCACAGCACGTCCATCACCAACTCCCGGAGTTCACTCAGACTCACGTCCATTGAGTCAGTGATGTCATCCAGCCATCTCATCCTCTGTCATCCCCTTCTCCTCCTGCCCCCAGTCCCTCCCAGCATCAGAGTCTTTTCCAATGAGTCAACTCCACATGAGGTGGCCAAAGTACTGGAGTTTCAGCTTTAGCATCATTTCTTCCAAAGATTGTAAAATTTAAAAAATAAAAAAACTAAAAAAAAAAAATAATAATAATAAATAAATAAATAAATAAATAAAAGAAAAGAAATCCCAGGGCTGATCTCCTTCAGAATGGATTTGTTGGATCTCCTTGCAGTCCAAGGGACTCTCAAGAGTCTTCTCCAACACGACATTTCAAAAGCATCAATTCTTCGGCGCTCAGCCTTCTTCACAGTCCAACTCTCACATCCATACATGACCACTGGAAAAACCACAGCCTTGACTAGACAGACCTTTGTTGCAAAAGTAATGTCTCTGCTGTTGAATATGCTATCTAGGTTGGTCATAACTTTTCTTCCTAGGAGTGTCTTTCAATTTCCTGGCTGCAGTCACCATCTGCAGGGATTTTGGAGCAAAAAAAAAAAAATCTGACACTATTTCCACTATTTCCCATGAAGTGATGGGACTGGATGCCATGATCTTCGTTTTCTGAATGTTGAGCTTTAAGACAACTTTTTCACTCTCCTCTTTCACTGTCATCAAGAAGCTTTTTAGCTCCTCTTCACTTTCTGCCATAAGGGTGGTGTCATCTGCATATCTGAGGTTATTGATATTTCTCCCGGCAATCTTGATTCCAGCTTGTGCTTCCTCCAGCCCAGTGTTTCTTATGATGTATTCTGCATATAAGTTAAATAAGTAGGGTATCAATATACAGCCTTGACATACTCCTTTTCCGATTGAGAACCAGTCTGTTGTTCCATGTCCTGTTCTAACTGTTGCTTCCTGACCTGCATACAGGTTTCTCAGGAGGCAAGTCAGGTGGTCTGGTATTCCCATCTCTCTCAGAATTTTCCACAGTTTATTGTGATCCACACAGTCAAAGGCTTTAGCATAGTCAATAAAGCAGAAGTAGATGTTTTTCTGGAACTCTCTTGCTTTTTCAATGATCCAGCAGATGTTGGCAATTTGATCTCTGGTTCCTCTGTCTTTTCTAAAACCAGCTTGAACATCTGGAAATTCATGTTTCACATATTACTGAAGCCTGGCTTGGAGAATTTTAAGCATTACTTTACTAGCGTGTGAGATGAATGGAATTGTGATGTAATTTGAGCATTCTTTGGCATTGCCTTTCTTTGAGATTGGAATGAAAACTGACCTTTTCCAGTCCTGTGACCACTGCTGAGCTTTCCAATGCAAAGAAATAGAGGGAAACAACAGAATGGGAAAGACTAGAGATCTCTTCAAGAAAATTAGAGATACCAACAGAATATTTTATGCAAAGATGGACTCAATAAAGGACAGAAATAGTAGGAACCTAACAGAAGTAGAAGATAATAAGAATAGGTGGCAAGAATACACAGAAGAACTATACAAAAAAGATCTTCATGACCCACATAATCACAGTGGTGTGATCACTTACCTTGAGCCACACATCCTGGAATGTGGAGTCAAGTGGGCCTTAGGAAGCATCACTACCAACAAAGCAAGTGGAGGTGATGGAATTCCAGTTGAGCTATTTCAAATCCTGAAAGATGATTTTGTGAAAGTGCTGCACTCAATGTGCCAGCAAATTTGGAATCCTTCCAGTATCTGGGAGCATATTCTAGAAACCTACTGTATTTAATATGCTTAAATAATTAAAATATTAAATATTTTGTTTAATATGTTTCTGCTAAATAGTAGTAATGTCTTTTAAAAAGTTTCATTTCTCACTTCATTACTTACTTTCATTGACATACATATTGATTGTTTCACTTTAATCTGACTCATTAGCGCAGATCAAATTAACAACCAATGTTCATGCTGAAACTACCTTTTTTGGACAATATGAATAATTTCTTTGCAGATTAAACAGTAATCTAACCTTTCTTTATAATCTGATTTTGTTACATTGTACAATAGAAGTAGAAGTATAGGTTGCATTTTGTAATAAATAGCAATTCACACTGAAGTTATAGGCTAGAGAACTGAAAGAAGAATATATATATATTTTTTATTATTTGTAAAGTGGGCATTTATTTTGGATGAGTAAAAGTTATAATAAGCAGATATACATATATCCTTGCCTAAGGTTTATTTTTTGAAGACTGGTTGTTAAATACTTTCAACACATTATTGCATTGGGAACTAAAGAAACTTTTCCAAAAACATACACATAAATATACATAAAAGACCCACTTCTCAAATGGTAGTTAAGATTATGGGCTCTGGAGTTTAACTCTACCATACAAGCTGGGTGATTTATCCCTTCCAAGCTTTGATTTTTCCCATCTGCAAAACAGAAATACTGAACACCACATTTGTATACATATTAAGAAAACTAAATAAACATTTATAGGTTTATGCAAAACTCACAGGATTGTGTCTGACACACAGAGTGTTCTTACCAAATGCTAATTACTTTTATAATTCTGTTCCAATAATTTGTGTTTTATACTCATTTGGAAGTTATCACAAAATACTTTTTATCATAATATACATATTGGTGTGTGGCTGAGAAAATAACTCAACCTGATTTTGAATTTCTATACCAGAGTTTTCCATTTTTTAAAAATCATACCCCCATTATTAAAAAGAATTTGAACACAATCCCATTATGTGATTATTTATTTATAAACTACATGCTTCCCTTGTGGCTCAGATGGTAAAAAATCTGCCTGCAATGCAGGAGACCTGGGTTCGATCCCTGGGTCAGGAAAATCCCCTAGAGAAGGGCATGGCAGCCCACTCTACTGTTCTTGCCTGGAGAAGCCCATAGATAGAGGAGCCTGGTGGCTTACAGTCCCTGGAGTCTCAAAGAGTCGGACACAACTGAGCGCCTCAGCACACAGCACATGCATATTGTACTGAACTACATACATTAGAAACAAATAAAATAGAATTAAGAAAAGAGACAAAGATTGAATTATATTTTATTAAAAATTTTTGTATTTCCTATCAATAAATAACAACCTTTTAGCTTACATCTTTGTTATAGGTAGTATTTTCCCAACGCTGCCACCCCTAGTGCATCCAATCCCATGCATTCTTCTTCCGTTGTATTATTGACACTCCTTCCAGGAGAAATTTTGTCTACATTTCCTCCCTATTGAATCTGGTGAGCCTCTGGCTACCGTATGACTTTCGAGGCTAGATCATAAAAGGAGCTTCCACTGTGACTTCCACAGTGGTCCAGTGGTTAAGAATCTGCCTGCCAATGCAGGAGACATGGGTTTTATCCCTGGTCCAGGAAGATCCCACACTTTCAAGCAATTAAGCCCATGCACTGCAGCTAATGAGCTTTCAGTCTGGAGCCCACAAGCCACAACTACTGAAGCCTGCTTGGCCTAGAGACTGCTCTGCAACAAGGGAAGCCACTGCAATGAGAAGCCCAAACACCACAACCAGAGAGGGGCCCCATTCACTGCAATTAGAGAAAGCCACACAGAGCAACAAAGACTCAGTCAACCGGAGTAAACAATTTTTTTTAAAGGAACTTCCACCTGACTCTTTCTCCCAAGACATATGTCTTAGAAGCTCTCTGGTGACATTTAAAGGGTCAGCTCAGCTACCCTGATGCACTCATGGACAGGCTACATAAAGACATAGAAAGATATCCCCAAAGCCCCAGCTATTCTAGCCCCCAACATCGTCCATCACAAACATGAATGGGTGAACCCTTAGATTATTCCAATTCCCAAGCTTTTGGGAAATGTAGCTGACATGGAGTAATGCAAAAATGAGCCCCTATAGCTCCCTGTTAAAATGCAGATTCATGAGCAGAATGAACATTGCTATTAGACACAGTTTTCTAGTGATTTTTAATGCACCAAATAGATAACTAATACATAACAAGTAAAATAACAAATAATGAATAAAATAAACCTATTATTGCATATATATCTTTTTAACTGATCACAGTGAACATGCTTCACTAATTTTGAAACTCTTGACTTAAAATCGTATGATTTTAGGAGACTATTTCCAGAATGATGGCACAAGGATCTCCATGAGCCTCCCTCCCCAAATAAATAACCCAGCTGGCAAAAATTAGGAAAGAAACTTGACTATTTTAAATCACTGAATGCACACACAGAAAAGGAAGAAGCATTTGTTTCAGAAAATCTGCTTGGTAAGAACAGTGACAGTCTGTGGCATTTAAGCTAGGACTCACTCATTCTTTTCTCACTCTAGCTCAGCAAAGTGGAAGCTCCACTCTGCAGAGGTGCAGCCAAAAATATAGTGGTCCCTTTTTCATCAGCTCCCAGTCAAACACTGTGGTACCTGTGTTTGAGGGGCCGGCCACCAGCTCAATGTTGCAGAGGCTGAATCTGAAGCAAGAAAAGTGAGAGATCTGGGGAGCTCTTCCTCCACCTAGCCCGTACTTATAGGACAGAAAGTACACAGGCATGGCAGGCTAAGAATACTGGTGGCCCAGCTGCTCTCACCCCAGTTCAGAAGCCAGAGTCTGCATCCCAAGAAAGGAAAGGAGAGAAACCTACAAGCAGCTGCCCTACAGCCCAGAAACCTGTTTGTGACGCACAGTGTCATTTTGAGAGAAGTGGGCCACTGAGCTTGTCCTTACCTCCAGAGCAGTAGCATAGAGGTTTTGCCCAGCAGGATATGTAGGACATAAGAACACAGATCTTTAAAACTCCATCCAAGGGAACTAACGATTTGGAACAGAGTGTGGGGAAATTCAAGCTTAAGGGTGCTTTGGAAAACAAAGAGGTGAGCGATATACGGTAAGAAATTAAAAGGTAGTCCCATCAGCAACAGGCCACAGGGTAAACAGGCTAGAAGTTTATCAGAGAAAGCCAGGGAGAGAGACAACAAAAAGGAGGAGCCCTTCTTTGGTCAGAACAAACCTGGACAAGTGGCCTCAAAGATCTGGATCAGAATAGGTAGCAGTTTATGCCCCAAAGCATTACTGAAAGCAACAGAATGACCAGCCTGCAATTAATGGAAGCTAAAAACAGGTACCATACCAAGGTAGACAGACAGTTTAACATAAAGAGAAAAGAAAATAAATGGGATTCTTCTAACTCCACTACCATAGCAGGATGACCATACATGTCTACGGCTGTGCTTTTGAGGTGTGGCTTTAAAGTTGTACACTGCAGGGAGATAAACTTCATTACGTAGTTCAGCAAAGTACTAAACAGATTTTTTAAAAAATTGACAAAGAACAAGAAGCCTTACAAAGAATGGAAGCAAGGTGGGAGGGATCAGCATCCATTTTTGCTAGAATAGTGGGTCCAAAATGATCAGTTTTGAACAAAAATTTGCAAGATTTCCAGATAGAAAGGAAAATATGATCCATATATAAGAAAAAAAGGCAGGCATCAGTACTTGAGAGAGTACTGTGTTCAAACTTAGCTGACAAAGGTTTCAAAGAAGCAGTGAAGACTTCAAAGAACTAAAATATAAACAATGCTTTAAGAAATAAATGCAGGTTCACTCTCCAGGTCAGGAAGATCCCCTGAAGGAGGGCATGGCAATCCACGCCAGTATTCTTGCCTGGAGAATCCATGGACAGAGGAGCCTGGTGGGCTATACTCCACAGGGTTGCAAAAAGTTGAACATAATGGAAGCGACTTCACACACCCAAAGAAATAAAGGAAGTTATAATAACAGTGTCACATCAAATAAAAAATAACAAGAGAGATAATTATTTTTAAAAGAAGAACCAAATGGAAATTCTAAATCTGAAAATATAACTAAAATAAAAGTATCTCTAAATAGGCTCAACAGTAATTTGAGTTGGCAAAACAAAAAATCACAGAATTTAAAAATGAAGTGAAAGAGATCATGCAATCTGAACAACAACAACAGCAAATGAATTTAAAAGAAAAAAGGAGCTTTAGAGAAAGTCGGATGTGTAAATTACAACAACATGTGTATTAGGCATAGAGAGATAGAGGAAATATAGAATGGAGAAGAAAAATGTTTTAAAAATTAATAGCTGAAAGCACAAAATTTGATGAAAAGCACAAATCTAAAATACCTCCATATGCAAGTAATATAAACCCAATGAGATTCATATGCAGTCACATCATAGAGCAAAAGATAAAGACAAATTCTTTAAAGCAGCAACATTCACATTTTCAGGAACACCAATAAAATGAACAGTTGGCTGGTCACTAGAAACAGTGGAGGCCAGAAGGCAGCAGCATGACATATTCAAATTTCTAGAAGAAAACTGTCAACTGAGAATCTTATATCCACCAAAACCATATTGCAAAAATGAGGATAAATGGGGAGGGAGGAGGGACGGGGGTTCAGGATGGGGAACACGTGTATACCTGTGGCAGATTCATGTTGATGTATGGCAAAACCAATACAATATTGTAAAGTAATTAACCTCCAATTAAAATAAATAAATTTATATTAAAAATAAAATAAAATAAAAAATACACCCGGCGGTGGGGGTGGGGTGGGAATAAAGACATTCAAAGGTACACAAAACAGTAGACAATTTATTGCTCGCAGACTCGCTGTGTGAAAGAGAAAGTGTTAGTTGCTTAGTTGGGTCCAACTCTGCGACCCTATGGTCTGTCCATGGAATTCTCTAAGCAAGAGTACTGGAGTGGGTTGCCCTCCTCCAGGAGATCTTCCCAATCCAGTGATTGAACCCATGTCTCCCACATTACCAGCAGATTCTTTATAGTCTGAGCCACCAAGGAAGCTCATGCTGTGACCTTAGGCTATGCCATTCTTTTAAAGGTTGTGCCCTGCCCGCTTCTTTCCTGTTTCAATCTCATGGAAAATATGTATTGCTATAAATAATAAAAATATATAATTGGCTGTCTTCCTGAGGTGGAAGAATCATAAAACATTAGAAATGGTATGATAATATTACTTTTAATAAAAATAATATACATAACTTATTGTGTATGCTAAGCTGCTTCAATTATGTCCAACTGTTTATAACCCTATGGACCATATCCCCTTCAGGCTCCTCTTCATGTAAGATTCCACCGGCAAGAATACTGGGGTCAGTTGTCATTTCCTCCTCAGAGGATCTTCCTGATGCATGAATCAAACCTGCATCTCCTGCAGGTGGGTTCTTTACGACTAACACCAACTACCTATGTGTTATTTCTGGGTAAATTAATTTTCTTTCTTAATAGAAAGTAATACGATAATTTCTTTTTTTCTGTTACAACTACTGCTTGATGGATATGTCTGTCATCCAAGAGCAGCCTCTTAGTTTAAAGGAAACCACATATTAACTTTTAATGATACATAGTTTACATTAATGATACAGGCCAGCCTTGTCTCCATGCTGTGGTTCTAGCAGCTGTGTGTACAGAATCAGTTAGTCATTTGTCAGTGGTAGAGCAATTAGGTAACTGCAGTTTCTAATTTTGTCCTATTTCTGCTGTCAGAGCTTTGCTGTCCTCAAAATATTTGCAATAGTCCTTGAAATCCACCTTATTTTACTTAAATACTGAAACCCAAGAGGCCCAAAGTTATCAGTAAACAAGAAAAGAAATTCCATCTTGTGACTGGAAGCAGGGTCCTGATTCATGTTTAATGACTCACTCGAAGAATGTGTTGCATTCCCATCCACCCATCAGACGTATATAAAATGAACAGCTTGCTTATATTTGGATCTCTCTCAGAATTTATCATGTTGAGCCTTTATCTGCCCTGTTTGCTGAAGAAAGCCATGTGGTGTGCGGAATGTGGTTGCAGCAATGGACTCACAATCAAAGGGGTCTGATGTTTGGCCTGTGAAGAGGAAGCTGGGAGATCTTGATGAATAAGCTCACCTTGTTGGCTCTCAATTATTTCACCCAGCAAACAAGTTAGTCTTACTAGAATAGCTTCTAAGAGTGGAGGATTTTTAGGTTGACTGCTGCTGCTGCTGCTGCTGCTGCTGCTAAGTTGCTTCAGTCGTGTCCTACTCTGTTCAACGCCATAGAGTCCACCAGGCTCCCCCGTCCCTGGGATTCTCCAGGCAGGAACACTGGAGTGGGTTGCCATTTCCTTCTCCAATGCATGAAAGTGAAAAGTGAAAGTGAAGGTGCTCAGTTGTGTCTGACCTTCGCGACCTCACGGATAGCAGCCTACCAGGCTCTTCTGTCCATGGGATTTTCCAGGCAAGAGTACTGGAGTGGGTTGCCATTGCCTTCTCCGTTAAGTTGACTAGCTTTTGTGAAGAATGACAGTGATGAATCTGTGATATGGTCCCAACAGAAGAGCCCTCTTACCATCAGCACCTCAGTCAGCTCTTTGGAAAGTGTACACCCTCTGTTCTGAGGTGAGCTGGGGAAAAGGAGTGACAGGCACATAATGGAACTACTGCAAAAACAGCCTTGAGTACAGGTCCCAACAGGGTGGGCTTAACAGCTATGTCCTTATATACAAAGGAAAAGGTTTGTTTGTTTGTCTGAAACACTGCCTTAAAGGAATCTCTGCTTTCCTTTTGTATTAAAAATGGGAGAAACCAGCCTCAAAGATAAACCCAGAATAAACTTACCTCAAGAGTACATTTAAATACATTCAACTTAAAAGAAAAGAAGAAAGAAGAGGGGTTTGTCCTACCAGATATTGACATAGCATTAAAGCACAGAAGAACTGGCAAAAGAACAGACAAACAGACCAAGGCAGTTTAATAGAGACCTGGGAGAAAGGTGGTTATATAAATGGAAACTCAATATACCATAAATCAAATGGGGAAGAATGGACTGTTTCATAGATTCCACTGGGAAAACTGGCTCACTCTATGGAGAAAAACAAAACTGAATTATTCCTTGACACCAGATGAATTGAAGACCCAAGTGCTAAAGGTAAAATTACAAAGTCAACAGAGAAAAAATGTAGAAGTGTATCTTTTCAAGGGACAGGAAAAGTCTTCTTGAACAAAATTTTTAAAAGCAGATTCAAAGGCAAACTTAGTGGTGATGTTTTGACAGACAAAAAGATTTTCAATCCATGAAAGGTAAATATGGATAATTGAAACAAGACTAAATGAAAAAATATATTTATAATATCTAAAAGTGACATGCAACTTCTGGTTTCTGGTCCAACATGTAAAGATGGTGAAGTCTCATCCTCAGAAAAAGAACTTAAATAAAAATCAAGTTTTCTCATATCTATCAGAGAACTGAACTCAGGGCAGACTAGCATGCCCCAAACTGGAGGGACAGCTGGGCAAATACAGAGAAATACAGTTTACAGTGAACAAAGCTGCTGTTGGAAAGAACAGCTGAAGATGGAAGCTTAAGCTGGGCTAGCTTCTGAGATAAGAACTCCAGGAGACTAAGCCTTAATTTTCCCTCCAGAAGCCCTACCAGGTTCTCAGGGTAAAGACAGGAGAAAAAACCCTCCTGCTTCTGTCAGGGTAAGAGGAAAAGTTACCATTTTGAAAAACACCCAGAGCATCCCGTTCTCCTTAACAAAGACCTGCCCTCAAGAAAAAACTATTTTGACTGAGTCTAAACAACCTGGGTTTTACCAGAGTCAAGCAAAGGGACTGAGGGGAGGGAAATACCCAAACACAGCCTTTTCTAGTCTTCCACATATGAATAAAAAAATACCCAATTCTATCTCTTTCTAGCCTTCTTGTGCCACTTAAGGTCTTAAATGTGGGATGGTGGCAGGAAGCTGAGGGTCACTTGTGAAAGTCACAGCCCAGGCTCACAGAGTCACTAAAGGACTGAGACAGGAGACAGGACTGAAATGGAATTCTAGAATGCTCTTGCCCTCCATACCACTACACTAGGCGGCCACATCAGCTTTCCTGTGTAGTAATAGGGTTATACAGCTGAAATACCTGCAAGGCTCAGCCTCTATGTGGATGATCCAGAGAGATGATATGGGGTGGGAGGTGGAAGGGGGGTTCAGTATTGGGAACTTATGTACACCCATAGCTGATTCATGTCAATGTATGGGAAAACCAATACAGTATTGTAAAGTAAAATAAAGTAAAAATAAAAATTAAAAAAAAAATAAAAAGGAGTATCTAAGAAAACACAAAGAATACATGTGAGAAAAAAGTTTTTTTCTAAATATTCTCAGAAAATTTAAGCCTCTGACCTCTACAAACATTAAATAGTGGGTACCTCCTACCCAGATAAAACCTCACATTAAAGGCCTACTGATCTCAGTTTCTTTTACCCAGCTTTTTCCATATCCAACTTTCAACAAAAAGCTACATAGCATGATAAAAAGAGAAAAAAAAATACAATCCAAAGAGGCAAAGAAAGAATTACAGACTCAGAAATGGCAGGGATAGGGACTCTGGAATAATCAGACCGAGAATTTAAAATAGCTGTTATTACTATGCTATGAATTCTGATGGACAAGTGGTCCACATACAAAGATAGGTGAATAATGTCATCAGAGAGAATGGGAAACTTTAGAAAGAATTAAGAGGAAATATTAGAATTAGAAACACTGAAGAAGAAATGAAGGTTGCCTTTCATGGGGTCATCAGCAGACAAGGCATATCTGAGGAAAGAATCAGTGCAGTAGAAACTCCCAAATGGAAAAGCAAAGAGAAAAACAAAACCCAACCAACCAACCAAACAAACAAACAAACAAACAAACAAAAAACCCATGAAAAAACACAAGAGAATATCCAAAGACTGTGGGGTAATTACAAACGGTATAGGGATGATACAAAATCACTATCTAGAATGAAAAGGAAAATCCTGCCAAAGAAAACATTAATTAAACATTCAAAAACCATACATTCTAGAAACTAGAAACAGAAGAGGAAAACAAAGCCAATAAAGGATATGAAGAGTTGCTCAAACTCATCTGAAATCATTGAAATAGGAATTTAAAAAGATGAGATATCACTTAATATTTCTAGATTGGCAAAAGTTAGAACATTGCATAATGCCAGTGTTGGCAGAGAAGACGGGGTTTGGGAATGTCCATGCATGAAGTTAGATTGGTACTCACCTGCAAACCATCTGCTAAGTCAGCTGAAGAATGTGTACATTATATATAGCATGAATCTACCCTACATTTCAAAGAAATTGCTTCAAAAGGATACATGGTAAATGTGTACAGAATTCATTTTGATAGTGAAACAAGAACGAAGATGGCAGGACACAACATTTAGAGGAATGACATAGCCTTGAATATGACATAAATTGGCTAGAACCAGCTAGGCCCAAGATGGCAGAAGAGACCTTGAGCTTTGTTATACTGCTACAGCTCATTTTGTCAGTTGTGTCTGACTCTTTGCAGTCCCATGGACTGTAGCTCACCAGGCTTCTCTGTCCATGGAAGTTTTCAGGCAAGAATTTTGGAGTGGTTGCCCATCCTTCTCCAGAGCTTAATTATATGCTTATTGTAATAGATTAACACATGCTGAAATAACATGTTCACAGGCTCATGACAGTTCTAAGCCTGGCCATAAAAGGTCAAAAAGTGAGCAGTGGCTTAGTTCCTGGAAATCCCCACCCCTTCCCCAAATAGTTGGAATAATACTCCCACTTGTTAGCCTATGAAATTACCCAGCCCATGAAAACCAGCCATGCCATATTTGGGAGCTTCTTGCCTTCTGAGATGGTCTGCACTCTGTAGAGTTTGTTTCTCTCAGGGCTGCTCTGGTCTTTCGATGTGCACCACACTCTGTCTATTCCTCTCTAAATTAATCCACCACTTACTTATTGCTTTGTCTCTCACTGAATTCCTTATGCAATGAGACATCAAGAACCTGAGCTTCATTAAGTTCCAAGTCCAGGTATATGATTTGATTTATTTATCTGGCCAAGTTGTGGAGCATGCAGGATCTTAGTTCCCAGACCAGGGATTGAAGTCATGACCCCTCCTTGGGAGCACAGAATCTTAATCACTGGACCACTGGGAAGTCCCAGGTATGTGATTTTAATTAAAAGACGGGGGGTTCAAGTCCCAGTCTCAGTTTTGCAGTTTGAATAGTAGGAAGTAGAAGTTGACCAGGGTGATAGCACCAGGAAGTAGAAGGGGAAATTGCTATCTATGCCACAGTCAAGTGTTAAACAGTGAAACACAGTGCAGTACTACTTAGGTCAATTAGAAGTCATGAGCCCTCCATACAAATGAAAATGTGTATGTTAAACTAGAATGGTTGATCATAAGGAAAGTGGGAGCTAGCAGTCAGTCAGTCAGTTCAGTCACTCAGTCGTGTCCAACTCTTTGCAAACCCATGGACTGCAGCACACCAGGCTTCCCTGTCCATCACCAACTCCTGGAGCTTGCTCAAATTCACGCCCATCAAGTCGGTAATCCCATCCAAACATTGCCGGGAGCCAGCGTGAGGAACTCCACCCATGGCAAAGGTCATGAGGAAGGAGGCTTGGCATACACAAAGGCGTGATCAAGCCTCAGGAAACCCCCTGTTCCGGAGCATCTGCCCCCCAAACCAGAGTCTATCTACTTTACTGTTTCGTGCTCTCGCCTACACCTCTGGCTTTACGGGGGGCTGTTCCCCACTGGTTCTCTTGGAGAAGGAGTAAACGTGCAGCTCCAAGTCAATAAAAATTCCTAGGCGTGACAAGAGTGTTCAGCTTACGGACTCCTCTGAAGGTTATCTAGCCCACCTTTATAGGTTCGTCTGGCCACATGTGATTGTTTACAGCCTCCCAACCTGAGAGGCATGAGATGTTTTAGGCTTACTAAAGGCAAATTCTTTTGAGAAGTTAGAAATTATTAGTATAGTGGGTTGGTTAGGAATTATATTGGTGAAAGGTTTTTCATGTGTTGTGCCAATAATTGCTGCTAATTCACACCTGCCCTGGGTGTGACAAGGGTGTCTCAGGTCAAACCTCTCTGCTGACAGACTAGCTTGTGTGACAGGATTATCCATACTCCTGCCACTATGCACATGATTGTTTACTACCTCTCAACCATAAACAGCACAGAGAGTTTTGGAGTATTTTGAAAATCTTAATTAGCATAGAGCTTTTCTCATTGTTGAGTCAATGATTGTCACCAGGCCTCCATATCCTTAGGCACCTGGGAATATATTAATCAATGTATTTGGAATATAGAAAAGGAAATATAGTAGTTTTTAAGGTTAGCAATGCTAGACTTTTTGAGTTAATGAATTTTCTCTTTTGTAATAGATCACTGTACTTTGTTATAAATCACTGTGTCCTTGCTATGTAAAAATGTAATTTTATCACTATCTTAAGACTAAATAGATCTTAAGGGGAACATTGGTGAAAGGATTTTCATTTGTTGGGCTGATGTTTGCTGCTAAATCTCCATAGTCCCTGCTCTTATAATGAATATAACTAACATATAGGAGAAATAAGTATTAACCTTCAAGATTAATCATGTTAACTTTGGGTTAAATAAATTCCTTTCTTGATTGTAACTCACTACACCTTCACCCTATAGGAATGCAACTTTATTTGGAGGGTGGTGCCTGGTTTAAGAAAAAACACCCTTGGAAAAAATAAGTTTTTTGGTTTAGAAAGAAAGGGTCATAAAATGTCAGCAGGCCTCATGGCCAGAAGATGATGTAAAACCCCTAAGATTTGTTTTTATATAAAGCACCTGATTTTGATAAAGGTCAGGACTGCTGATGGCCGCGTGACTCCGTATTCATCCCTATGTGTAACAAAAGGTATATAAGAAAACTTAAAAATAAAGAAATCAGGATCAGTTTCCAGAAAGACTGATTCCCCCATGTCGTTGTTTCTTGCTCCCCGTTTTTCTGGCTGAATTCCCATCTGGAGCGTGGGTGCTCGCCGTGTATACTTACTTGTCCCAGCTTTCAAGCCCACGTGAGAAGGAGCCCAAGGAGGGACACCTTCTGATATTCAAGTGGCACCAGTGGCCCAACGTAGATGGTACAAATTCCTTGTCTTGGAATTTTATTGGTATCCCACGTAAACCAAGTTATTCAGCCTCTTTTTCTCTCCTACTATTTTCTGGCCGAATTCCCATCTGGTACATGGGTACCCACCAAGCCTGCTAATTTTGCCTGGGCTTCTAAGATCGGATGGGGGGGCCTCAGTGCCTCCTCTCCTTCAGGAGAACAGGAAGACGCCTGTGGCCTACATAGGTGGTAATTGGTATTCCATGCAAACCAAGTTATTCAGCCTCTTTTTCTCTGCTAATTTTCTAATCCCTCTCTACCTGTAATTAAATAAGTTATTTCCAAGGATGCCGACTCCGTCCCCACCTTCAAATCACCCTGGATCCACCGGGGCTAGACCCCGGCAAACCATCTCATCCTCTGTTGTCCCCTTCTCCTCCTGCCTTCAGTCTTTCCAAGTATCAGGGTCTTTTCAAAGGAGTCAGTTCCTTGCATCAGGTGGCCAAAGTATTGGACTTTCAGCTTCAGCATCAGCCCTTCCTATGAATATTCAGGACTGATTTCCTTTAGGATAGAATGATTTGATCTCCTTTCAGTCCAAGAACTCTCAACACCACAGTTCAAAAGCTAGAAGTAGAGGATGGAAATAAAAGACAATTTAAAAAACATGAGAGAAGAGGAACAATTTGCTAGGAGAGAACAAAATGTCAGAAGAGTAGGTGGACGTGGAGTACATCTCTCTCCATGCATACATCAGGAATATATCTTCAGACACAGAAATGCATGTAGAACACCAACTGAGAGCAGACAGGAGCACCCGACCAGCAGAAAAGAATATATAGAACCATGAAAAACTCAGTAGGACAAAAGCAATAGAGGGAAAAACAAGAGTGTTAGTAGGACTGGACCTGTCTTCAGCAGGTGGGGGAACTGAAGTAGGGGTCCAATCCTCACATCAGGGCAGTAGAGTCATAGGAGAAACATTTAAGGCTTAGAGTGAAACAGCTGATCTGTGGCAGCCTAAATGGACTGAGAATCAGACAGTCCTTACCCAGCCATACATACCACAGACAGGGACACAGGTCCCCTGGAAGGTGCAGCAGCTGGGAGCTGGATATAGGGATTGTGAAGCAATCCCAGGGCGAGGGCTGCTGTTGACAGTGCAGAGATGGATTGAGGGGATGTGAGGGAGGAGACTGGTAGGAAATGCCTGTGGAGGAAAGCTGGGAAGCCATGGAGCAAGACAATACTGCTGAGTCACTCACAGGGGATGGAGCCATCACCATAACCTCTCTCTCCCCACATCCTAGCATAGGCAGCTGAACAATAGAGAGGCTGCCCCATCAAATGTCTGATGCACTGAAATACAGAGTAGGGCCCCACCCAGGGTGCTCCTTTAAGTGACTGATGCTGATTTACAGAGTAGAACCCCAGCTAGGGGAGCCACTCTACGTGCCTGATGCACAAAACAGCAGAGAAAGATCCCAGGCAAGGGAGCCCTCTAAGTGCCTGAATGGGCAGAGCTACAGAGAAAGGCAGGCCAAAAAGGCCTTCTGATCATCAAATACAAGAGGCTCAAAAAAAGACTCATAGGGCCATAACTTCTGCGGTAGAGGCAGCCCATGTTCCTGCACACTTGGCACCCTTGAGTCCCTGCAAGACAAAGAACTGTGCCACCTTCACACTCAACTCTCACTGGGGCAGAGCTGCCACAGACACACACAAAAAAGAGTCTTTTGTATGCAACTCTTTGTGACCCTGTAGACTGTGGCCTGCCAGGCATCTCTGTCAGGGGGGTTCTCCAAGCAAGAATACTGAGGGTATTGGCCAATACTTGTTGCCATACCCTTCTAGAGCACTATATTTCCTGTTTCCTAGGTGCCAGCTTCCCTGAGTACCTGGTGCTGCCAGAATCCCTGTGACTCAAACAGCTGCACCACTTCCACAGCTGGCCCTCACAGGGGCAAACCAAAGTCTTCCAGGCAGTCTCAGGAGCAAACCCCAGTGGTTGACCCGTATGCAGAGGTGGAAATAAAATCACAGTCGAAACCCAGGGGCAACGTGACTAAGGAAGAAGACCCAAAACCTTCCCACCAGCTGTACAAGCTGAAGATTAAATCCACAAGAACAACTAGGCAGATTCTGTATCTATGGAATATATAAAAGGACATTGAGCACTCCCACAAAAGAAAACACACTAGCTCTGATAGTTGTGGACATTGGAGGTAAGAACACACAAGAGTAGGACCAGATTAGAATCTGAGCTGCCCCCACAGCAGGTCCAGAGATCAGCACAGTGTTGGAGGGCATCCTAGGGAGGTGAGGGGAACTGTGACTCTCAGCGAGGGAAAGGACTCTGACAGCAGTGACCCAAGAGAGATATTTATTTTTCTTATCTTTTGACTTGTTCTGTAGATTCTTTTGGATCCCTCCCCAATCTGTTGTAGCTGTCAATTTTATTGGCACTATGAAATCTAATAAAGCTTTTTTTTTTTCCCCTCAGTCACAATTTTTATTATTGTTATAAGACTATGCCTCTATGTTGGGCTTTTGCAGTTCTATGGAGTTTGCCTTTTTTTTTTCCTCTCTCTCTCTTTTTTAAATTTTCTTTTTAAGATTATTATTATTTTTTCTAAATTTATTCCTTTGTTTGCCTTTCCTAACATCTTTTCCTCTTGCACTTAGCCTTTAATGTATATAAATCTTCTTTATCTACTCCTATTTAACTTTGCATATCTATTCTTTCTTTCCTTTCTTTCCGTAACTCTCAATATATTTGTTAGTTTTATTTTCATTACTTTATTCCCCAATTGGCACCTTGCTTTAGTTTTTTTTTTTTTTTCCAGTTTGTGCTTTGGTTAGTTTTGTTCTTAACTGGTAGATGTAAATTTTGGTTTCCTTTGTTCACTGGGTTAATCTGTTGTACTTTGTTTTTGTTAGAAGATTTTGATTTTGCTTATGGGTGTATATGTATATGTGTATATTCAGTCACACTTTTTATTGTTGTTATAAACCTCTTCCTTGCATTGGGCTTTTGCATTTTTAGGGAGTTTGCCTTTTTTCTTCTTCTTCTTCTTTTTTCCTTTTCTTCTTCTTTTTTTCTTTTCTATTTTTATAATTTTAATTTTTAACCTATTATATTTTTCTACATGTATTCATGTGTCAGCCTTTCCTACTGCTTTTTCCCCCTTGTAGGTGATCTTTAATGTATACAATCTTCTTCATCTACCTCTATTTAACTTTGCATATCTATTCTTTCTTTCCTTTCCTCTCAATATATTTGTTAGTTTTATTTTCATTGCTTTATTCTCCAATTGGCACCTTGCTTTAGTTTTGTGCTTTGGTTAGTTTTGTTAACTGGTAGATATAATTTTTGGTTTCCTTTGTTCACCGGGTCAATCCATTGTACTTTATTTTCGTTGGAGTGTTTGATTTTGCTTATGAGTGTATATGTATATGTATGTATTCAGTCACACTTTTTATTGTTGTTATAAACTTCTGCCTCTATGTTGAGCTTTTGCAGTTCTCTGGCGTTTGCCTTTTTTCTTTCTTTTCTTTTCTTTTTTAAATAATGTTAATTTTTAGTTTGTGAAACTATTATATTTTTCTATATTTATTCCTTTGTTTCTCTTTCCTACTATTCTTTTCTCCTTGCAGTTAATCGTTAAGGTATATAAATGTTCTTCATCTACCTCTATTTAACTTTGCATATCTAGCCTTTCTTGCTTTTCTTTATTTCCTTTCCTCTCAACATATTTGTTAGTTTTGTTTTCATTGCTTTATTCCTTACTTGGCACCTTGCTTTAGTTTTGTTTTCAAGCTTGTGCTTTAGTTAGTTTTGTTCCTAGCTGGTAAATATAACTTTTGACTTCCTTTGTTCACTGGGTCAATCTACTGTACTTTATTTTTGTTGGATTGTTTTGACTTTGCTTATGGGTGTATATGTATATGTGTATATTCCATTATTTTAATTACTATCTGCCCGATTTTGTAGCTGCCATTTGTTTGGGGTTCATCTTTGGTTTCTCATTTTGAGGTATTTGTTTTAACCTCACTTAATGAACAGTATGAAAAGGCAAGGACAGGGAGGCCTGGCATGCTGCAGTTCATGGGATCACAAAGAGTCAGACACAACTGAGCAACCGAACTGAACTGAACTGAACTGAATGCCATAAGAAACCACCTGTGGAATCTTTGTTCCTGACCAGAGATAAAGTCCTGAGCCTTTGGAGTGGGAGCACTGATGCCAGGGCCCTAGACTATCAGGAAATTAACCCTAGGGAGTACCAAATAGTGAGAACTCACACAAAGGAAACTGCTTGAATCCAAGACCCAGCATCACTCAACCACCAGTAGCCCCCTGTGCAGGATGTCTAATATAAACAACAAACAAAACAAAAATACAAGCCCAATCATCAGCATATAGTATTACCCCCTCACTTGGCCTTGCCCATCAGATTAAAAACAAACAAACAAACTAAAGAATTCAGCACAAATCTCATGCTATGCAAAGCTCACACAAACCTCTGGACCAACCTTAGTAGGGCAAAAACCAAAAGGCAGAAAGAATTAAACCTTGAAGGGTGGGAAAAGAAGACCTCAAACACAATACATTTTTTTTAAAAAATGAAAAGGCAGAGAAATGCTACGCAAATGAAGGAACAAACTAGAAACACAGAAGTCCAAATAAATGAAGAGGAAATTGGCAAGGTACTTGAAAATAATTCAAAATAATGATAGTAATGATGATCAAAAGCCTTGAAAGCAAAATGGAGAAAATACAACAATTAATTAACAAAGGCTTAAAGAATTAACAAAGAATTAAAGAATAAACATACAAAGAAAAACGGCAAACACTGAATTTAAAAATAAAAAATAAAATAAAAATAAAGATAAAACTACTCTAGAAGGAATCAATAGCAGAATATCTGAAGCAGAAGAATGAATCAGTGAGCTGGAAGATAAAACGGTGGAAATAGCTTCTGAAGGGCAGATAAAGTAAAAAGAATGAAAAGAACTGAGGATAGTCTCGGGGACCTCTGGGACAATATCAAACACACCAACATTCAAATTATAGGAGTCCCAAAGGAAGAGAAAAAGAAAGGTTATGAAAAAATTTTTTGAACAGATTATAGTTGAAAATTTCCCCAACATGGAAAAGGAAATAGTCAATGAAATCCAAGAGACACAAAGAGTCTGATTCAGGATAAACACAAGGATAAACATGCCAAAGTGAAAGTGAAAGAAAGTGAAAGTGAAGTCACTCAGTTGTGTCCGACTCTTTGCGACCCCACGGACTGTAGCTTACCAGGCTCCTCGGTCCATGGTATTTTCCAAGCAAGAGTACTGGAATGGATTGCCATTTCCTTCTGCAGGGGATCTTCCCAACCCAGGGATCGAACCTTGGTCACCCATATTCCAGGCAGACGCATTACCGTCTGAGTCACCAGGGAAGTCCAAAAAACATGCCAAGACATACACTAATCAAACTAACAAAGACTAAACAGAAAAAAAAAAATAAATAAATACAGCAATGGAAAAGCAACAAGTAACATGCAAGGGAAACTCCATACACTTAAGAGTGGATTTTCCAGCAGAAACTCTGCAGGCCAGAAGGGACTAGCAGGATATATTTAAAGTACTGAAAACGAAAAATTTCATTCAAAATTGATGAAGAAATAAAAAGCTTTTTAGACAAGAAAAAGTTAAGAAAATTAAGTACCATCAAACCAGCTTTACAGCAATTTTAAAGGGACTTTCATAGTTAAGAAACACAAGAGATGAAAAAAGATCTACAAAATCAACCCCAAACAATTAAGAAAATGGCAATAGGAATATATATTAATAAATAGCTTAAATGTAAATGGATTAGATGCTCCAACCAAAAGACACAGACTGGCTAATGGATACAAGAACAAGACCCATATATATGTTGTCTACAAGAAACTCACTTCAGACCTCAAGACACATATAGACTGAAAGTGAGAGGATCGAAAAGTAGAGGATTGAAAAATACATTCCATGCAAATGGGAAGCAAAAGAAAGCTGGAGTAGCAATCCTCATATCAGCCAAAATAGGCCTTAAAATAAAGAAGATTATAAGAGATAAGGAAGGACACTACATAATGATCAAGGGATCAATCCAAGAGGAAGACATAACAACTGTAGATATCTATGCAATCAACATAGGTGCACCTCAATACAGAAGACAGACACTAACAGACATAAAAGGAGAAATTGACAGTAACACAATAATAGTACAGGGCTCTAGCACCCCACTCACATCAATGGACAGATCATCAAAACAGAAAATTAATAAGGAAACACAAGTCTTAAATGATACGTTAGATGAGATGAATATCATTGATATCTTCAGGACATTCCATCCAAATGCAGAAGGACACACCCTCTTCTCAAGTACACATGAAACATTCTCTAGGATAGACCACATCTTGTGTCACAAATCAAATCTCACTAAATTTAAGAAAATTGAAATTGTATCAAGCATCTTCTCCGAGTGCAATGCTATGAGACTAGATATAAATTATAAATAAATTATAAGATATAAATTATATAAATTACAAATTATAATTAAATTATAATTATATGAATGATAAGAATATGAATTGTTATAAATTATAAGATATACATTATAAGAAAAAATCTGTAAGAAACACAAGCACATAGTGATTAAAGAACAGATTTCTAAATAACCAAAAGGTTACTGAAGAAATCAACAGGGAAATAAAAAAAATTTCTAGAAGCAAATGACAATGAAAACATGATAACTCAATACCTATGGGATGTAGCAAAAGCAGTTCTAAGAGGGAAGTTTATAGCAGTACAATCCTACCTCAAGAAATAAGAAAAACATTGATTAGACAACCTAACTTTACACCTAAAACTGGAAAAAGAAGAACAAAAAAAAACCCCAAAATTGGTAGAAGGAAAGAGGTCACAAAGATTTGAACAGAAATAAGTGAAAAATAAACGAAAAAAATAGAGATTAATAAAACTAAAAGCTGGTTCTGTGAGAAGATGAACAAAACTGACAAACTTTTAGTGAGACTCATCAAGAAAAAAGAAGAAGAAAATAAACAAAATTAGAAATGAAAAAGAAGAAATTAGAACAGACAATGTAGAGATACAAAGATTTATAAGAGGCTATTAAGAACAACTATATGACAATAAAATAGATAGCCTGGAAGAAATGGACAGATTCTTAGAAAAGTTCAATCTTTCAAGACTGAACCAGGAAGAAATAGAAATTATGAACAACCTAATTACAATCACTGAAATTGAAGCTGTGTTTAAAAATCTCCCAAAAATCAAAAGCCCAGGACCAGATGGCTCCACAGGAAAATTCTATCAAACATTTAGAGAAGAGCTAATGCTCTTTCAAAAAAATTGCAGAAGAAGGACCATTTCCAAACTCATTCTATGAGGCCACCATCACCCTGATACCAAAATCAAAGACAACACACAAAAAGAAAACAACAGGCTATTTTCACGGATGAACATAGATGCAAAAACCCTCAACAAAATTTTAGCAAACAGAATTCAGGTACACATCAAAAACTCATATACCATGATCAAGTTGGGTTTATTCCAGGGATGCAAGGATTCTTCAAAAGATTCAAATCAATCAATGTGATACACCATATTAATAAATTGAAAAATAAAAGCTCTATGATAATCTCAAGAGATGCAGAAAAAGCCTTTGACAAAATTCAGCACCAATTTATGTTAAAACTCTTTAAAAAATGGGCATAGAAGGAACCTACATCAACATAGTAAAGCCCACTTATGATAAGCCTATAGCAAACATTTTTCTCAGTGGTGAAAAACTGAAAGCATTCTCCCTAAGATCAGAAACAGGGCAAGGGTGTCCACTCTCACCACTATCATTCAACATAGTTCTGGAAGTCTTAGCTAAAGCTATCAGAGAAGAAAAAGAAATAAAAGGAATCCAGATCAGAAAAGAAGAAGTAAAGCTCTCACTGTTTGCAGATATGGTACATAGAAAGCCCTAAAGATAGTCAGAAAATTACTAGAGCTAATCAGTGAACTTAGCAAAGTTGCAGGATACAAAATCAATACACAGAATTCACTTGCATTTCTATATACTAATGATGAAAAATCAGAAAATGAAATTAAGGAATCAATCCCATTCACCATTGCAACAAAAATAATTAAATATCTAGGAATAAACTTACCTAAGGAGACAAAAGAATTGTACCAGAAAAGTATAAGACACTGATGAAAGAAATCAAAGATGACATAAACAGATGGAGAGATATTCCATGTTCCTGGGTAAGAAGAATCAATATTTTGAAAATGATTATACTACCAAAGACAATCTACAGATTCAACCTGATTCCTATCAAATTACTAATTGCATTTTTCACAGAACTAGAACAAAAGATTTCACAATTCATATACAAACACAAAAGATCCAGAATAGCCAACGTGGTTTGAGAAGGAAGAATGGAGCTGGAGAAATCAACCTTCCTGACTTCAGATTATACTACAAAGCTACAGTCATTAAAACAGTATGGTACTGGCACAAAAACAGAAATATAGACCAATGGAACAAGATAGAAAACTCAGAGATAAGCCCATGCACCTATGGGTACCTTATTTGTGACAAAGGTGGCAAGAATGTACAATGGGGGCAAAGACAGCCTCTTCAATAAATGGTGCCAGGAAAACAGCACAGCTACATGTAAAATAATGAAAAGATAAACACAGAATGTATTAAAGGCTTAAATGTAAGACCAGAAACTATAAAACTCTTAGAGGAAAACATAGGTGTTCTATTAATCCTCTATGACCCACCTCATAGAGTAACAGAGATAAAAGCAAATGTAAACAACCAAGACCTGATTAAACTTAAAAGCTTTTGCACAGCAAAAGACACTATAAGCAAAGTGAAAAGATAACCCTCAGAATGGGAGAAAATAAGAGCAAATGAAACTGACAAAGGATTAATTTCCAAAATATACAAGCAGCTCATACAACTCAATACCAGAAAAACAAACAACCTGATCAAAAAGTGGGGAAAAAAACCTAAAGAGACATTTCCCCAAAGCAGACATACAAATGGCTAACAAACACATGAAAAGATGCTCAACATCACGCATTATTAGAGAAATGCATATCAAAACTCCAATGAGATATCACCTCACACTGGTCAGAATGGTCCTCATCAAAAAGTCTACAAATAATAAATACTGGAGAGAGTGTGGAGGAAAGGGAACACTCTTTCATTGCTGGTGGGGGTATAAATTGATACGGCCACTATAGAAGAAGGTATGGAGATTCCTTTAAAAACTAGGAATAAAATCACCATATGACCCAGCAATCCCTCTTCTAGGCATAAACCCTGATGAAACCAAAACTGAAAAAGACACATGTATCACATTGCTCATTGCAGCACTATTTACGATAGCTAGAACATGGAAACAACCTGGATGTTCATTGACAGATGAATGGATAAAGAAGTTGTGGTACATATACATGATGGAATATTACTCAGCCATAAGAAGGAATGCATTTGGGTCAGTTTTAATGAGGTGGATGTACATAGAACCTCTTATACAGTGTGAAGTAAGGCAGAAAGAGAAAGATACATATCATATCCTAAAGAATACACAGAAAAACTATACAAAAAAGATATTCATGACTCAGATAAGCACTATGGTGTGATCACTCACCTAGAGACAGATATCCTGGAATGCAGTCAAGTGGGCCTTAGGAATCTTCACTATGAACAAAATTAGTGGAGGTGATGGAATTCCAGTCGAACTATTTCAAATCTTAAAAGATGATGCTGTGAAAGTGCTGCACTCAATATGCCAGCAAATTTGGAAAACTCAGTAGTGGTCACAGAACTGGAAAAGGTCAGTTTTCATTCCAATCCCAAAGAAAGGCAATGCCAAAGAATGTTCAAACTACCGCAGAATTGCACTCATCTCACACGCTAGCAAAGTAATGCTCAAAATTCTACAAGCCAGGCTTCAGCAATATATGAACCATGAACTTCCAGATGTTCAAGCTGAATCTGGAAAACGCAGAGGAACTAGAGATCAAATTGCCAACATCTGCTGGATCATCAAAAAAAGCAGGAGAGTTCCAGAAAAAAATTTTGCTTTATTGACTACGCCAAAGCCTTTGACTGTGTGTATAACAATAAACTATGGAAAATTCTCCAAGAGATGGGAATACCAGACCACCTGACCTGCCTCCTGAGAAATCTGTATGCAGGTCAAGAAGCAACTTTTAGAACTGGACATGGAACAATAGACTGGCTCCAAATTGGGAATGGTGTATGTCATGGCTGTATATTGTCACCCTGCTAATTTAATTTATCTGCAGAATACACCATGCGAAATGCCAGACTGGATGAAGCACAAGCTGGAATCAGGATTTCTCTGAGAAATATCTATAACCTCAGATATGCAGATGACACCAGCCTTATGGAATAAAGTGAAGAAGAACTCAAGAACCTCCTGATGAAAGTGAAAGGTGAGAGTAACAAAGTTGGGTTAAAACTCAACATTCAGAAAACTAAGATCACGGCAACCAGTCACATCATTTCATGGCAAATAGATGGGAAAGCAATGGAAACAGTGAGAGACTTTAATTTTTTTTTTTTTTTACTCCAAGATCATTGCAGATGGTGACTGCAGCCTTGAAATTAAAAGACACTTGTTCCTTGGAAGAAAGGCTATGACCAATATAGACATCATATTAGAATACGGAGGTATTATTTGCCAACAAAAGTCAGTCTAGCCAAAGCTATGGTTTTTCCAGTATATATGGATGTGAGAGTTGGACTATAAAGGAAGCTGAGCACCAAAGAATTGATGCTTTTAAACTGTGATGTTAGAGAAGACTCTTGAGAGTCCCTTGGACTGCAAAGAGATCCAATCAGTCAATCCTAAAGGAAATCAGTCCTGAATATTCATTGGAAGGACTGATGCTGAAGCTGAAGCTCCACCACTTTGGCCACCTGAGGTGAAGAACTGACTCATTAGAAAAGACCCTGATGCTGGGAAAGATTGAGTGCAGGAGGAGAAGGAGATGACAGAGGATAAGATGGTTGGATGGCATCACCAACTTGATGGGCATGAGTCTGAGTAAGCTCCGGGAGTTGATGATGGACAGGGAAGCCTGGCATGCTGCAGTTCATGGGGTTGCAAAGAGTCAGATGCAATTGAGCGACTGAACTGAACTAAACTCATAGTGGCCTTTCGGGGAAAAGGAAAGATTAAAATTATCTAAAATTCAGCAACTCAGATGAGTACTATGTAAACTTCAAATGTATATTTCCAAGAACTTACTGAATGCTGTCACATGCACATCCTGAAGGAACTTTCTATTGCTTCAGCTCCCCTGTCTCCCTTGTGGCCGAGGGAGTCGGGGCTGCAGCACCACCAACTCTACCCACCCACTGTCCTCTCCCCTGCAGGTCACAGACATCCACCCTCCCTCTACCCTCACTGCCCATCACTGTCATTGATTAGCTCTCAGAGAGTCTTCTCTGGATAATTACAATGCTTCCTATCCATACTTTATAAGCCAGATTTGTTCATTTCTGTTCCCTACTTAAAAGCTGGGACTCCACTGCCTATAGGTTATCTACCACATCTGAATTATGTCAAAGGAGAGTAGGACAGGATTCTATCGCACCTCCAATGCTGCATCAATCAGATACAGGCCAGGGTGCTAGGTTCTGCTGTGCTTACACATCTTAATGGCTTATTTCCCACTCATGCTATGTGTTCCTTTCAAGACAGCTGCTGCTCTGATTCATGTCATCTTCATTCTGGAATGCAGGCTGATGAGGCCGCCTTTCTGGATGCTTTCTGGTCAGAGAAAACAGAGAGTGTGTCAGCCACACCAAAGCCTGTCTATTAAAGCTTCCCGAGAAGTGCCTTGAGCCATTTCTGTTCACATTCCATCTGGTCAAGTCTGGTATTAGTGAGAAGGAGAGTACACCCCTCCCTTAGGAGGGGCTACAGAGATTTGAAATAAACAAGAAGAGCCCATAAAACAGGCAATTTTCTTCTGATGGAATTTCTGTGCATTCTTGGACATTGTTTACAGCATATCTTACTTTCCAGGCAGTTTATTGTTTCTGGGGCACGTGGGACCTGCCTCTACACTCACACTTCCATTCACTAATTGCATATTTCCGTGTTTGTCTTCTCATTAGATTTTGAACTCTGGAAGAATTCAGCCTTTACCATTTTTTGTGTTTGGAGCACGCACACTCTTTTGTGTGCTAGGGGTGGCACTTAGTGCTTAGCTGCTTGATAACTGAATGCGGAATTCATGTTTATTGACCACTATCGTGGCCATGAGACTGTATCTGACAGACAAACTACAGAGGATGTGACTGACCCAAGGGCTTTAGTTGTCATGTTCTCAAGTTCGCTGCTGAGTTTCCACATCTACATACCTCCCATGCACCCCTCCCACCACATGTCTTGGTGGAGGCTGGTTCCTGAGAGATGCTGGACCAATCTACTGGCCAAGGTTTACTGCCGGACTCCCCAGCAGCCCGACGTTTGCAAATATCACACAACATTCTGGGACATTTCTGCCCCTCCCCCTTCTCCTTAAGTCTGAGTAAGAGTTACATCACTTCTGCCCACATTCCCAGCCAGTCACCTACTCCCCACATTCTCCCGCAGGTGTTTCCCCATCCTAACATATTTGCAGGTTTCATCCCTTCCTGGCATCTGCTTCTTAGAGGACATTAACACAGAAACTTTCATTGTTATAATCAATTCCGACAGAATATGATCAAATGTCTTTGCGAGCTTTGAAGAGAGCAGTGCAACAGTTAAGAAAATCAGAAAATTACTTCATGGCAGAAGTGGATTGGAATCAGGCTTTGTAACTGGGTTTGCCTCCATTGTTGGGGGGAGGTGTGTAGGCGGAGGAGGAAGAGGGGTGGGAAAGGAGTTCTCTCCTGGGATGACTCTTATCCATGCACAGTGTGGTGGGTTTGTTTTTTTTTAATCTCTAGACTCAGGTTTCTTTTAAATATTGGGGAAAGATTCTTCCTGAACACATCGATTTCTTTTATTTTTCCCTTGATTTATTTATTCTGTTTCTTTTGTGCGGCTTTGCCCTCTGGGGGGACTGATTATTCAAGATTTGGTTTTGTGATTCCCTCTCTGATACCTCGGTCAGCACTTTCATTCCTTTGTTCCATGTTCTGGAATCACTTCTCAAATTCCTTCCTCACGTCAACAATAGGATGATTTGTTGTATCAGATTCGCTGTTCTTCTTCCAACAAGCATTTCATTTTGGCTCTTGTGATTTTGGTTTCCATGCAGTCTCATCTTGCCTCAGCTCAAGTGTGTCTTTTTTAAAAGAGTTTAGAACAAATGTATTTTACAAGATTCTTCTGTTTCCTGTAGCAGATCTATTTCAGGGAAAGTTTTCCATTTAAGCCCTGAAGCAGTGTTCCCCCTGTCTGTCTCTTTATTGGCTTGCTCTGTGTTGTCCTGCCTTCCTAGGAATGGGGGCCTGTAGCTCTGTACCTCGGTTGGATGCCCTAAGAATTCTGTGAAAATCCCCAGAATGAGGTACTCTTGTTCACAGACCAAAGTTCATGGAGTCAAATGAAGCCACCTGGGAAGAGACATGTGAGATGTCACGTGATGAAATGGGCCCAGCACCACAGGTTAAGAGGAGGAGCATCTGGTTATGAGCCTCTGGGATAGAAACCAGAGAAACCAGATGGGGGAGCAACTAAAAGTGGGTGGCAGAGCCTGGAGAGTTCTCCAGAGCCAAATAGTTTGTCAACAGTGACCTTTCATGGAGGGCTGGCAGCCCAGGCAGTGGCAGAAAGGAAGCTATTAGGAATGTTAATCTGGTCTACACGGACACGTTGATTATTTAGGTTTATTTGTCCTAGAATAAAGAGAAATTCTTCCAGAAATCCCCCCACTTTTTTAAAATAGTTGTCATACACTTAGTCTTTTTAGCATCCTTGCAGAGCATTTGGGTGTGGCTGAGGGCCTGGCAAATATTAACCACATACAAAGGATTCCTTAAAGCATGCAGGTAGGTCCACTCGGGTCTGAGCAGAGAAGGGTACTGCAGTTGGGCTGTGGTTCAGAGAGACAGTCAGGGGGACGTTATCCAGGCTTTGTCCCAGCTGTAGAGCTCCACCACAAGCTTAGCCTGCACCATCTGCCCCCAGATACACTTAGATAAAGGCAAGCTTTGCAGGATTGCCCAGAATCCTTTTCCCCACTGGCCTCCCACCCCCTCACCTCCTCTGTTAGATCAGCTGCAATAATCTAAAGAGAGGGGGTCTCTAGACACATTGCTGACTTCTCACATTGCTTCGGCTCTTTATGTTTTGAAAGAGCTTCAAACATTTTGCTCTTTTAAAAATTTCCTACGTTTATATTGGTGGTGGGTTTTTTATAACAGTAGTTTGCAGAGATGAAAAGAAGCCTCAAGGGCTGCAGGCTTGGTTCCCCTAACTGGCTAGCCCATGGGAGCTGAGGTCAGTGGGGCAGGCGTGGCCAGGGCTCCTCCTACTTCCCCATTGCTGCTTTGGCTCAGTGAGCAAAGCATATGTTACCCATTAATTGTGTTTTTAAAATCTGGTCTAAGTGATTATTTATTTAGTAAAATGGCCCCCAATTTTTATTATATGTTGACTATTAGCCTTACTTTTCAATATTGATGCAAACCTTTTATTTGTTTTGGTGAATATTTTAATGGAAATTGAGTGACATCCTTTTGGGGGGAGTTTTTCTTTTTCTTTTTTTTTTTTTTGAAGTTTTTATTTTTAAATGACAAATCTACTGCTTTTGAATTTGGTTTCTTTGAGTGTACTTTTCAAAGAACTCTCAATGCTCTGTACAATTACATTAAAAATTATTTGAAGGCCAGGGTCAAATCCTGGACTGCTGATGACTAGTGAAAGACTTCTTGCTACATTAGGCAACCTCATCCTAATTTTAATTGCAAGACAACTCTCAGTTTACTCAAGTGAAGAATGAAAGGTATGGGTTGAAGGGTTTAAATCCCTTCTTTTAAGTTTTTCTATCACATTGGCTGCCAAAGAAAAGAAAGAGAATATATTTGAAAGAAAATTATGCATTAATAATATTTTATTTTTATTATCCACAAGAGAAGAAAGAGACTACAATCTGTCTACTGATTCTCAAAGTGTATTCCAGGGAAACTGGGGGGATCAGGGAGTGCTCTGAATCCCCTTCAGAGAGTCTACAAGCTGAGAATAACTTTCATAATAGCACTAAGACATTGTTGGTGTTTCTTGCTCTCATTTTCTCATGAGTGTATGATGGAGTTTTTCAGTCTGCATGATGTGTAATAGCACAACAGATTAGTGCATTGAATTTTAACCTCCTTTAAAGCTAAGAAGAGGTGGCAAGAATACACGGAAGAACTGTACAAAAAAGATCTTCACGACCCAGATAATCATGATGATGTGATCACTAATTTAGAGCCAGACATCCTGGAATGTGAAGTCAAGTGGGCCTTAGAAAGCGTCACTACGAACAAAGCTAGTGGAGGTGATGGAATTCCAGTTGAGCTGTTTCAAATACTGAAAGATGATGCTGTGAAAGTGCGGCACTCAATATGCCAGCAAGTTTGGAAAACTCAGCAGTGGCCACAGGACTGGAAAAGGTCAGTTTTCATTCCAATCCCAAAGAAAGGCAATGCCAAAGAATGCTCAAACTACCGCACAATTGCACTCATCTCACATGCTAGTAAAGTAATGCTCAAAATTCTCCAAGCCAGGCTTCAGCAATACGTGAACCGTGACCTCCCTGATGTTCAAGCTGGTTTTAGAAAAGGCAGAGGAACCAGAGATCAAATTCCAACATCCGCTGGATCATGGAAAAGGCAAGAGAGTTCCAGAAAAACATCTATTTCTGTTTTATTGACTATGCCAAAGCCTTTGACTATGTGGATCACAATAAACTGTGGAAAATTCTGAAAGAGACAGGAATACCAGACCACTTAACCTGCCTCTTGAGAAATCTGTATGCAGGTCAGGAAGCAACAGTTAGAACTGGACATGGAACAAGAGATGGGTTCCAAATAGGAAAAGGAGTACGTCAAGGCTGTATATTGTCACCCTGCTTATTTAACTTCTATGCAGAGTACATCATGAGAAACGCTGGTCTGGAAGAAACACAAGCTGGAATCAAGATTGCTGGGAGAAATATCAATAACCTCAGATATGCAGATGACACCACCCTTATAGCAGAAAGTGGTGAGAAACTAAAAAGCCTCTTGATGAAAGTGAAAGAGGAGAGTGAAAAAGTTGGCTTAAAGCTCAACATTCAGAGAACGAAGATCATGGCATCTGGTCCCATTACTTCATGGGAAATAGATCGGGAAACAGTAGAAACAGTGTCAGACTTTATTTTTGGGGCTCCAAAATCACTGCAGATGGGGATTGCAGCCATGAAATAAAAGATGCTTACTCCTTGGAAGGACAGTTATGACCAACCTAGACAGTATACTAAAAAGCAAAGACATTACTTTGCCAACAAAGATCTCTCTAGGCAAGGTTATGGTTTTTCCAGTAGTCATGTATGGATGTGAGAGTTGGACTATAAAGAAAGCTGAGCGCTGAAGAATTGATGCTTTTGAACTGTGGTGTTGGAGAAGACTCTTGAGAGTCCCTTGGACTGCAAGGAGACCCAACCAGTCCATTCTAAAGGAGACCAGTTCTGAATATTCACTGGAAGGACTGATGCTGAAGCTGACACTCCAATACTTTGGTCACCTCATGTGAAGAGTTGACTCATTGGAAAAGACTCTGATGCTGGGAGGGATTGGGGGCAGGAGGAGAAGGGGCAACAGAGGATGAGATGGTTGGATGGCATCACCGACTCAGTGGTCATGAGTTTGGGTAGACTCTGGGAGTTGGTGATGGACAGGGAGGCCTGGCATGCTGTAGTCCCTGGGGGCACAAAGAGTCGGACACAACTGAGAGACTGAACTAAACTGAACAGAATAATAATGTTTTCTGGAATGTTTCAAGGAAAGCATCCTCAATACACATTTAACATTAATGTAGTAATGAGTCAATTGCTTCTTCTTTCAGTTACTACTAGTCCCTAATTGTAAAGGACTTCTAGCATCCTAGAGCATTTTGGTACTTACATTTATTGATCTCTGAAAATTTTCCTGATCACTGAGACTATTTTATACATATGTTGGAGAAAAAGTACTATTGCTGTCATAACTCTAGTGGGGTCAAGACAAGTATTTCTTCCATAGGGAAATAAAACCCTTCAGGGAACCTAATTAATGGGAAAAACATATAGGAAAACTTGCAGATACCAGCATTCTTTTCTATCTAGCTCCGCATTTGCCTCTCTTTGAAAATACTCTTCCCTCAAACGTTATCATCTCAAAGTAGTATTTCTAGAGAGAACATTGCTTTACAAAGCAAAAGCAGTCTTCTTTATATAAAATTATGTGTAAATTTTTTAAAGTTTTTTTGATGCTTCCATAAATATGGTTCACCCAAACAATAAAGAAAACTCTTCCTGAGACCACACATTTGCATATGTTTGAAAATTTTAAATTCCCTGAAAATTCTTCACTATGTATTTATAACTGTGTTTCTGCTGTAAATACATACATGTAACATAACATACACCTTACTTTGACATGTTTATATTTAAGATGTTATTACACATATAGCACTATTATTGAAGTTATTCTTCAATAATCAAAAAGGAAAATAAACAAAAACAAAAATTATGGTTATGAATGATTAATGCTCTAATGCAGGGCCAAAGGAAACTGCACCACAGTAAAATTGTGATCAGGAAAGAAAACACACCCATCTTAGGAGACCTGCTAATGCAGAACATCATGGTGGGATCTTCTTTCACTTAGTGGTGGTGCCATGAGCCTAAAGATTCCCAGTTTGTTTGAACAAAGACACAGAGGAACTGCTGTTGGGAATTGATTTCAAGCCCTTCAAAAGCCAGGAATTTGGCCTCATGCAGACTGTGGGATTTTGAAGGCATATTTTGCAGTGTGGAAATAGCTGTGCACCAGGAAAGGAAATGGCCGTGAGCACAGTGCTGTTGCCTGTCCTGCGCATGATGATAACTTAGCACGCGTTGCTCTGACACGCCAGTCATTACAACATCTTGTTCTTTGCAAACCTGTCTCTTTTCGGTGATTAGGCCCATTTCCAAATGGATTGAGTTTTAAAATGCAGTAAGGAAGTCAACTCAGTGGCAGCATCCAGTCTTTTGTGTTCTCTGAACCTTGGAGGCAGCCTTGGTTCCTCACTCATTTTGTTACTGCCAAGCACTTCTCATTGTGAAAGACTAGAAATCTGACAGTGAAGCACATGCAGTATTTGCTTTTGCTAGATCATCATCTTTGAAAAAGTCAGTCTCATTTCCAAGAGTAACCATTTCCTCCAGATGCAGGGAAGCCTAAGACTCTCCTGTTGTCCTTTAAGTTTTGGCTGACATCCCAGTTTGAGGACTCCATTACATTTAAGAAATGGAGAAAAGAAAGATGAAAGTGTTTCTGCTAAGACCTCCACAGGCGAAGGTCAAAGACTTCTGAGACCTGATCTTACAGCTCTGGCAGGTGTGACATGCAGATCTCAGTGTGAATGACTGATTTCCATGACTATAATTTGAAATTCCCACAATGCATAAAGTGTATATGAAAGATACAAAAACTATTTTTAAATGCAGTGAAAACTAACTGAGATATTCAAAACAATCACACATTAGCGTCAGTTCAGTCACTCAGTTGTGTCCGACTCTTTGTGACCCCATGGACAGAAGCGTGCCAGGCCTCCCTGTCCATCTCCAATTCCTGGAATTCACTCAAACTCATGTCCATTAAGTCAGTGATGCCATCCAATCATCTCATCCTCTGTCATCCCCTTCTCTTCCCATCTTCAGTCTTTCCCAGCTTAAGGGTCATTTCCAGTGTGTCAGCTCTTCGCATCCAGTGGCCGAAGTATTGGAGTTTTAGCTTCAACATCAATCCTTCCAATGAATATTCAGGGCTGATTTCCTTTAGGAAGAACTGGTTGGATCTCCTAGCTGTCCAAGGGACTCTCAAGGGTCTTCTCCAACACCACAGTTCAAAGGCATCAATTCTTCAGTGCTCAGCCTTCTTCACAGTCCAACTCTCACATCCATACATGACTATTGGAAAAACCATAGGTTTGATTAGATGCACCTTCGTTGGCAAAGTAATGTCTCTGCTTTTTAATATGCTATCTAGGTTGGTCATAACTTTCCTTCCAAGGAGTAAGCATCTTTTAATTTCATGGCCGCAGTCACCATCTTCAGTGATTTTGGAGACCCCCAAAATAAAGTCTGTCACTGTTTCCACTGTTTCCCCATCTATTTGCCATGAAGTGATGGGACCAGATGCCATGATCTAAGTTTTCTGAATGTTGAGTTTTAAGCCAACTTTTTCACTCTTCTCTTTCACTTTCATCAAGAGGCTCTTTAGTTCTTCTTTGCTTTCTGCCATAAGGGTGGTGTCATCTGCATATCTGAGGTTATTGATATTTCTCCCGGGAGTCTTAATTCTGGCTTGTGCTTCATCCAGCCCAGCGTTTCTCATGATGTACACTGCATAGAAGTTAAATAAGCAGGGTGACAATATACAGTCTTGATGTACTCCTTCTCCTATTTGGAACCAGTCTGTTGTTCCATGTCCAGTTCTAACTTGCTTCTTGACCTGCATACAGATTTCAGGTGGTCTGGTATCCCCATCTCTTGAAGAATTTTCCAGAGTTTGTTGTAGTCCACACAGTCAAAGTCTTTCTCATAGTCAATAAAGCAGAAGTAGATATTTTTCTGGAACTCTCTTGCTTTTTTGATGATCCAGGGGATGTTGGCAATTTGATCTCTGGTTCTTCTTCCTTTTCTAAAACGAGCTAGAACATCTGGAATTTCACAATTCATGTACTGTTGAAGCCTGGCTTGGAGAATTTTGAGCATTACTTTACTAGTGTACAAGATGAGTGCAATTGTGTGGTAGTTTGAGCCTTCTTTTGCATTGCTTTGCTTTGGGATTGGAATGAAAACTGACCTTTTCCAGTCCTATGGCCACCGCTGAGTTTTCCAAATTTGCTGGCATATTGAATGCAGCACTTTCACAGCACCATCTTTTAGGATTTGAAATAGCTCATTTGGAATTCCAACATCTCCATTAACTTTGCTCATAGTGATGCTTCCTGATGCCCACTTGACTTTGCATTCCAGGATGTCTGGCTCTAGGTTGGTGATCACACCATTGTGATGATTTGGGTCATGAAGATCTTTTTTGTATAGTTCTTCTGTGTATTCTTGCCACCTCTTTTTAATATCTTCTGCTTCTGTTAAGTCCATACCTTTTCTATCCTTCATTGTGCCCATCTTTGCATGAAATGTTCCCTTGGTATCTCTAATTTTCCTGAAGAGATCTCTAGTCTTTTCCATTTTATTGTTTTCCTCTATTTCTTTGCACTGATCACTGAGGAAGGTTTCTTGCTTTCTCTCCTTGGTTTTCCTTTTTTTTAAATTTAAATTTATTTAATTGGAGGCTAATTACTTTACAATATTGTATTGGTTTTGCCATACATCAACATGAATCCACCACGGGTGTACACGTTTTCCCAATCCTGAATCCCCCTCCAACCTCCCTTCCCGTATCATCCCTCTGGGTCATCCCAGTGCACCAGCCCCAAGCATCCTGTATCGTGCATCAAACTTAGACTGGTGATTCATTTCTTATGATATTATACATATTTCAATGCTATTCTCCTTGGTTTTCTTTGGACCTCTGCATTCAAAATGGTATATCTTCCTTTTTCTTCTTTGCTTTGTGCTTCTCTTCTATTCACAGTTATTTGTAAGGCCTCTTCAGACAACCATTTTGTCTTTTTGCATTTCTTTTTCTTGTGGTTGGTCTTGATGCCTAACTCTTGTATAATGCCATGAACCTCCATCCACAGTTCTTCAGACACTATGTCTCTCAGATCTAATCCCTTGCATCTATTTCTCACTTCCACTGTATAATTGTAAAGTATTTGATTTAGGTCATACCTGAATCATCTAATGGTTTTCCCTACTTCCTTAAATTTCCAACTGAATCTGGCAATAAGGAGTTCATGATCTGAGCCACTGTCAGTTCCTAGTCTTGTTTTTGCTGACTATATAGAGCTTCTCCATCTTTGGCTGCAAAGAATATAATCAATATGATTTTGGTATTGACCATCTGATGATGTCCATGTGTAGAGTATTCTCTTGTTTTTTTGAAAAGCGTGCTTGCTATGACCAGTGTGTTCTCTTGGCAAAACTCTATTAGCCTTTGCCCTGTTTCATTTTGTACTTCAAGGCCAAATTTTCCTGTTTCTCCAGGTATTTATTGGCTTCCTACTTTTGCATTCCAGTCTCCTATAATGAAAAGCACATCTTTTTGGGGTGTTAGTTCTAGAAGGTCTTGTAAGTCTTCATAAAACCATTCAACTTAAGCTTATCCAGCATTGCTGATCGGGGCATAAACTTGTATTACTGTGATATTGAACGGTTTGCCTTGGAAACAAACAGAGATCATTCTGCCATATTTGAGATTGCATCCAAGTACTGCATTTCAGAATCTTTTGTTATTATGATGGCTACTCCATTTATCCTATGGGATTCTTGCCCACAGTAGTAGATATAATGATCATCTGAGTTAAATTCACCCATTCCAGTCCATTTTAGTTTGCTGATTCCTAAAATGTCAAAGTTCACTCTTGCCATCTCCTGTTTGACCACTTCCAATTTGCCTTGAGTCATGGACCTAAGATTCCGGGTCCCCATGCAAAATTGCTCTTTACAGAACCGGACTTTACTTCCATCAACAGTTATATCCACAACTGTGATCCAGTTGTGGATGCAATAGAATACCAGGGACTTTTTTTTCTCCCCTCTGTAGAACTTCTTAGACGTTGCCAGTATCTAGAGGAGAATTTGTGGTGTTTACCCCAAACCAGAATCCTTTTGGTTTTGTTGAGCATCATGAAGGAAAATGTCCAAGGAATATTCTCTGGGAAACACTGTCATCAGAATGCACAACTGCCCTAGCATTTCTTAAACACTCCTCTGCTGCAGCCCTTTTCTCTTAGCTCATGGGTCTAGAGCAGTGGTTTCCAAGTGGGGTCTCTGCCCACAGCATCAGTAGCACTTGTGAATGTGTTAGGAACACAGATGCACAGACTGTACCACAAAGGAATTGAATCAAAGCCTCCGAGGGCTAGAGCTAGCAAGCTGCATTCTAACAAGCTCCTCAGGTGACCTACTCGAGGCCCTAAGGCAAGTCAGCGTGGGTCCTGACCCAGTCCAGCTAATCAGGGTGGACCACTGTGCCACCAGAGGGAAGCAAAGGGCAGCAGAACAGAGGCAGGCCTGATGGGAAAGCAGAACATTCAACGGGCTCTGGCTAGTGACGTCCCCAGCCAAGTGCAGAGGGAGGTAATCCCCAGGGTGGAGCCAGGATTACTCAGACACTAGGTCAAGCTGGGGACACTGAGTGTGGGTGGATCAGTGGAAAAAGAGGGTGAGCAGCTGAAGAGGAAATCAAATTTGACATAGATGTCCGCTAATCAAGCAAAAAGCCTGGTCATGACTGAAGGGTGCATTTGGGACCCAAGTCACACCCGCAACATGTTTCTCCTCAGGGATCACCTTATGAGGCTCATAGCTCAGCTGTATATTTGTATTTCTAGTTCTTAAGCTTAAACGTAATATTAGGGCAGGGTTTATGCCAAAATATTCTGTCCCCTGATCTCTATCACTGGATCTTTTACTTATCCCTTAGTTTTTCAGCACTAAAAACTATAAAGCCTCTGAAATTCTGCACTCTATACTTAGCAAGTTACCTCTCAAAGTTAAGGTACTACAGGACTTCCCTGGTGGACCAGTGGCTAAGTTTCCACACTCTCAGTGCAGGGGCCATGTTTGATCCCTGGTTAGGGAACTAGATCCCCATGCCAAAACTAAAAGCTCACATACCATAACTAAAGAGCCTGCGTGCTGTAACTAAGACCTAGTGCAGTCAAATAAATAAACAAACATAAAAAAATATAACTAACAAAACCCCCTCAAAACACAAAGTTAAGGTTGTTGTACAGTCATTTGGTCATGTCTGCTTCTGTGACTCCATGGACAGCAGCACACCAGGCTTCCCTATCCTTCACTGTCTCCTGGAGTTTGCTCAAACTCATGTCCATTTAGTTGATGACTCTATCCAACAATCTCATCCTCTGTCACCCCCTTCTCCTGCACTAAATCTTTCCCAGCATCAGGGTCTTTTTCAACAGTTGGCTCTTTGCATCAGTACTGGAGCTTCAGCTTTAGCGTTAGTCCTTCCAATGAATATTCAGGACTGATTTCCTTTAGGATTGACTGGTTTGATCTCCTTGCTGTCCAAGGGACTTTCAAGAGTCTTCTCCAACACCACAGTTCAAAAGCATCATTTCTTCATGGCTCAGCCTTCTTCATGATCCAACTCCCATATCTGTACATGATGACTAGGAAACCATAGATTTGACTATACAGACCTTTGTTGGTGAAGTTATGTCTCTGCTATTTGTATAACTGTTTTTCTAAAGAGCAAGCATCTTTTAATTTTATGGCTGTAGTCACCATCTTCTGTGATTCTTGAGCCCAAGAAAATAAAGTCTGTCACTGTTTCCATTATTTCCCCATCTATTTAGCCATGAAATGATGGGACCGGGTGCCATGATCTTTGTTTTTTGAATGTTGAGTTTTAAGCCACCTTTTCAACTCTCCTCTTTCACTTTCATCAGGAGGTTCTTTAGTTCCTTTCCCTTTCTATCATTCAGTTCAGTTCAGTTCAGTTCAGTCACTCAGTCATGTCCAACTCTTTGCGACCCAATGAAGTGCAGCACAGCAAGCCTCCCTGTCCATCATCAACTCCCAGAGTTCACTCAAACTCACACCCATCTAGTCTGTGATGCCATCCAGCCATCTCATTCTCTGTCGTCCCCTTTTCCTCCTGCCCCTGATCCCTCCCAACATCAGAGTCTTTTTCAATGAGTCAACTCTTAGCATGAGGTGGCCAAAGTATTAGAGTTTCAGCTTTAGCACCAGTCCTTCCAAGGAACACCCAGGACTGATCCCCTTTAGGATGGACTGGTTGGATCTCCTTGCAGTCCAAAGGACTCTCAAGAGTCTTCTCCAACACCACAGTTCAAAAGCATCAATTCTTCGGTGCTCAGCTTTCTTCACAGTCCAATTCTCACATCCATACATGACCACTAGAAAATCCATAGCCTTTACTAGACAGACCTTTGTTGGCAAAGTAATGTCTCTGCTTTTTAATATGCTATCTAGGTTGGTCATAACTTTCCTTCCTAGGGTGGTGCCATTTGCATATTTGATGATATCAATATTTCTCCTGGAAATCTTGATTCCAGCTTGTGATTCATTCAGCCTGGCATTTCACATGATGCACTCTGCATAAAAGTTAAATAAGCAGGGTGACAATATACTGCCTTGACATACTCCTTTGCCAATTTTGAACCAGTCCATTGTTCCATGTCTGGTTCTAACTGTTACTTCTTGATTTGCATCCAAGTTTCGTATAGTCAACAAAACAGAAATAGATGTTTTTCTGGAATTCCCTTACTTCCTCTATGGTCCAACGGATGTTGACAATTTGATCTCTCTCTGGTTCCTGGACCCATTCTAAACCCAGTTCATATATCTGGAAGTTCTTGATTCATATACTGTTGAAGCCTAACTTGAAGGATTTTGAGCATATAGCTTGCTAGCCTGTGAAATGAACACAATTGTGCAGTAGTTTGAACATTCTTTGGCATTGCCCTTCTTTGGGATTGGAATGAAAACTGACCTTTTCCAGTCCTGTGGCCACTGCTGAGTTTTCCAAATTTGTTGGCATACTGAGTGCAGTATTTTCACAGCATCATCTTTTAGGATTTGAAATAGCTTAACTGGAAATCACCTCTACTAGCTTTGTTTGTAGTGATGTTTCCTAAGGCCCATTTGACTTCACATTCCAGAATGTCTGGCTCCAGGTGGGTGATCACACCATTGTGATTATCTGGGTCATTAAGATCTTTTTTGTACACTTCTTCTTCTTTTATTTTATTTTTTAAATTTATTTATTTTAGTTGGAGGCTAATTACTTTACAATATTGTAGTGGTTTTTGCCATACATTGATATGAATCAGCCATGGGTTTCCATGTGTTCCCCATCCTGAACAACTCTCCCACATCCCTCCCCATCCCACCCCTCTAGGTCATCCCAGGTCATCAGCCCTGAGCACCCTGTCTCATACATCAAACCTGGACTGGCGATCTGTTTCATATATGATAATATACATATTTCAATGCTATTCTCTCAGATCATCCCACTCTCGCTTTCTCTGACAGAGTCCAAAAGATTGTTCTATACATCTGTGTCTCTTTTGCTGTCTCGCATAGAGGGTTATCATTACCATCTTTCTAAATTAAAAAAGATGTCCTTTTCATTATAGGGGGCTGGAATGCAAAAGTAGGAAGTCAAGAAACACCTGGAGTAACAGGCAAATTTGGCCTTGGAATACAGAATGAAGTAGGGCAAAGGCTAATAGAGTTTTGCCAAGAGAACACACTGGTCATAACAAACACCCTCTTCCAACAACACAAGAGAAGATTCTACACATGGACATCACCAGATGGTCAAACCAAAATCAGATTAATTATATTCTTTGCAGCCAAAGATGGAGAAGCTCTATACAGTCAGGGAAAAAAAAAAAAAAGACTGGGAGCTGACTGGGGCTCAGGTCATGAACTCCTTATTGCCAAATTCAGGCTTAAATTGAAGAAAGTAGGGGAAACCACTAGACCATTCAAGTATGACCTAAATCAAATCCCTTATGATTATACAGTGGAAGAGAGAAATAGATTTAAGGGACTAGATCTGATAGATAGAGTGCCTGATGAACTATGGACTGAGGTTCATGTCACTGTGCAGGAGACAGGGATCAAGACCATCCCGTGGAGAAGAAATGCAAAAAAGCAAAATGGCTGTCTGGGGAGGCCTTACAAATAGCTGTGAAAAGAAGAGAAGTGAAAAGCAAAAGAGAAAAGGAAAGATATAAGGATCTGAATACAGAGTTCCAAAGAAGAGCAAGAAGAGATAAGAAAGCCTTCCTCAGCAATCAGTGCAAAGAAATAGAGGAAAATGACAGAATGGGAAAGACTAGAGATCTCTTCAAGAAAATTAGAGATACCAAGGGAACACTTCATGCAAAGATGGGCTCAATAAAGGACAGAAATGGTCTGGACCTAACAGAAGCAGAAGATATTAAGAAGAGGTGGCAAGAATACACAGAACTGTACAAAAAAAAAATCTTCATGACCAAGATAATCACTATGGTGTGATCACTCACCTACAGCCAGACATCCTGGAATGTGAAGTCAAGAGGGCCTTAGAAAGCATCACTACGAACAAAGCTAGTGGAGGTGATGGAATTCCAGTGGAGCTGTTTCAAATCCTGAAAGATGATGCTGTGAAAGTGCTGCACTCAACATGCTAGCAAATTTGAAAAACTCAGCAGTGGCCACAAGACTGGAAAAGGTCAGTTTTCATTCCAATCCCAAAGAAAGGCAATGCCAAAGAATGTTCAAACTACCACACAAATGCACTCATCTCACACACTAGTAAAGTAATGCTCAAAATTCTCCAAGCCAGGCTTCAGCAATACGTGAACCGTGAACTTCCTGATGTTCAAGCTGGTTTTAGAAAAGGCAGAGGAACCAGAGATCAAATTGCCAACATCCGCTGGATCATGGAAAAAACAAGAGAGTTTCAGAAAAGCATCAATTTCTGCTTTATTGACTATGCCAAAGCCTTTGACTGTGTGGATCACAATAAACTGTGGAAAATTCTGAAAGAGATGGGAATACCAGACCACCTGACCTGCCTCTTGAGAAATCTGTATGCAGGTCAGGAAACAACAGTTAGAACTGGACATGGAACAACAGACTGGTTTCAGACAGGAAAAGGAGTGCATCAAGGCTGTATATTGTCACCCTGCTTATTTAACTTCTATGCAGAATACATCATGAGAAACGCTGGACTGGAAGAAGCACAAGCTGGAATGAAGATTGCTGAGAGAAATATCAATAACCTCAGATATGCAGATGACACCACCCTTATGGCAGAAAGTGAAGAGGAACTAAAAGCCTCTTGATGAAAGTGAAAGAGGAGAGTGAAAAAGTTGGCTTAAAGCTCAACATTCAGGAAATGAAGATCATGGTATCTGGTCCCATCACTTCCTGGGAAATAGATGGGGAAACAGTGGAAACAGTGTCAGACTTTATTTTGGGGGCTCCAAAATCACTGCAGATGGTGATTGCAGCCATGAAATTAAAAGACACTCACTCCTTGAAAGGGAAGTTATGACCAACCTAGATAGCATATTGGAAAGCAGAGACATTACTTTGCCAACTAAGGTCCATCTAGTCAAGGCTATGGTTTTCCCAGTGGTCAGGTATGGATGTTGATGAGAGTTGGACTGTGAAGAAAGCTGAGCGCTGAAGAATTGATGCCTTTGAACTGTAGTGTTGGAGAAGACCCTTGAGAGTCCCTTGGACTGCATGGAGATCCAACCAGTCCATTCTAAAGGAGATCAGTCCTGGGTGTTCTTTCGAAGGAATGATGCTAAAGCTGAAACTCCAGTACTTCGGCCACCTCACATGAAGAGTTGACTCACTGGAAAAGACTGATGCTGGGAGGGATTGGGGGCAGGAGAAGGAGATGACAGAGGATGAGATGGCTGTATGTCACCACTGACTCGATGGATGTGAGTTTGAATGAACTCCAGGAGTTGGTGGTGGACAGGGAGGCCTGGCGTGCTGCAATTCTTGAGGCTGCAAAGAGTTGGGTGTCCGACTCTTTGACTGGGCGAGTGAACTGAACTGAACTGATACTGTATTGGTGTTTTTCTTTCTGGCTTACTTCACTCTGCCTAACAGGCTGTAGTTTCATCCACCTCATTAGAACTGATTCAAATGTATTCTTTTTAATGGCTGAGTAATATTGCATAATGTATATTACCACAGCTTTCTTATCTATATGCCTGCTGATGGACATCTAGGTTACTTCCATGTCCCGGCTATTATAAACAGTGCTGCGATGAACACTAGGGTACATGTGTCTCTTTCAGTTCTGCTTTTCTTGGTGTGTATGCCCAGCAGTGGGATTGCTGGGTCGTATGGCAGTTCTATTTCCAGTTTTTTAAGGAATCGCCACACTGTTCTCTATAGTGGCTGTACTAGTTTGCATTCCCACCAACAGTGTAGAGGGTTCTCTTTATCCACACCCTCTCCAGCATTTATTGTTTGTAGACTTTTGGATAGCAGCCATTCTGACTGGCATGAGATGGTACCTCATTGTGGTTTTGATTTACATTTCTCTGATAATGAGTGATGTTGAACATCTTTTCATGTATTTGTTAGCCATCTGTATGTCTTCTTAGGAGAACTGTCTGTTTAGTTCTTGACTTATTTTTTGATTGAGTCATTTATGTTTCTGGAATTGAGCTTCAGGAGTTGCTTGTATATTTTTGAGATTAATTCTTTGTCAGTTGCTTTATTTATTATTATTTTATCCCATTCTAAGGGCTGTCTTTTCACCTTGCTTATAATTTCCTTTGTTGTGCAGAAGCTTTTAATTTTAGTTAGGTCCCATTTGTTTATTTTTGCTTTTATTTCTGATATTCTGGGAGGTGGGTCATAGAGGATCCTGTTTTGATTTATGTTCTGTGTATTCATGCCATTTCCTCTTAAAGCCTTCTTTTTCTGTTGGGTCCATACCTTTTCTGTCCTTTATTGTGCCCATCTTTGCATGAAATGTTTCCTTGGTATCTCTAATTTTCTTATAGAGATCTGTATTCTTTCCCATTTTATTGTTTTCCTCTATTTCTTTGCATTGTTCATTTAAGAAGGCTTTCTTATCTCTCCTTGCTGTTCTTTGGAACTCTGCATTCAAATGGGTATATCTTTCCTTTTCTCCTTTGCCTTTTGTTTCTCTTCTTTTCTCAGCTAAGTCCTCCTTAGAGAAACTTTTTGCCTTTTTGCATTTCTGCCTGCTATTAAAATATTGATTTTATTTTGCCCAGATCCACCTGTCTACACTCTCCTTTTGTGAAATTTAGGGCCTCGTGAAAATTGTTTCTTCTTTTCCAGTTGGTCTTCCTGGATTCTGCCCCTGTGGCACTAGAAGGGGACCTGGGAGGCAGAAGGTGGATCGAGAGGACTCCCTGTGGTGGCTTGTGAGGGATATAATTGTGATGACATGTTCTCCAGGAAACAGAGGTTCACCTTTCTTCAGCTTTCCCTGAAGCAGCCTCACTTCTGTCCCCTGAGATCTCAGCCTCTGACCTGGACAGGGTGCCAGACTTGCTCAAATGGTGTCAACCTCTAAGGGCCACCTTGACAGGGCTGACAGGACATGAGTCAGGCTGAGGTTTCAACCTTGGCTGCTACCTGAGTCCCAGGGAGCTTTGAAAAGTTCCAGTGCCCAGACCAACAGAACCCAGAACCTGACTCACGGATGAGTGCTCTGCCAGTAAGGACTCTGCAGCCCCCAGAACCAGCCCTCTGCAGCCCAGGATGAGACCACCAGCTGGGGCAGTCACTCATGATCCAAGTCAGTGCTGTATGAGCCACAATCAAAGCCCCTATGGGCAGTTTCCCTGGGCCTGTTCTGTGTCCATGGATTCCCTATGGATTCTGTGTCCATGGTTTGGCTAGACCTGTGGGTGAAGAAACCCAGGTTGAAGATGTAAAAGTTCGTTTCAGGGACAGACAATATCACCACACCAGGAGTTTCCAGAAGTATCTATCCCAGCCACCCTTCTGGAAGACGTTAATCTCAGTGGGCCATGCAGAGGGACATTTGCTGACACCAGGCTGGGCCTCCTGGATACAAAATGGCAGGATCTCCACCACATTGTGCTGGCTCCAAGCGAGATGCAAGTTGTTTTCGGAAAAGAAACATGTCCCTCATGCGTCTAGGTTGAAAAGACAGCCCCAGGAGGCACTCTGACCCCAGCTGCAGCTCCATCCCACTGGAAGCCTGGCCTTCATCTCCACTCACAGCCCTCCCCAGTCACCCATACTCTTTCAAATGATGTACTGATAAAGGTGGTCCTGGCTGCCTTGTGAATTATTATTTGTGTGAAGATTTGCAGTTTAAAAGCATTTACACATCCACTTTCTATTTGATCCTTTCTCCTGGTCCTCTTCCTTCCCTCTGGGTGTCAGAAAACTGAGCAAGCATGTGACTCTCCCAGGGGTAGATCTGAACCCAGTCTTCTGATCAAACCACTAAGCTTCCAGATGCTCTTGGGTTAATCATAGTTTCTTGCATGCACTTAAGTTTTTTTTTTTTCTTTCCATTGAAATTTTAGTTATTTGAATGGACAGAAAAGGCAAATCAAATGTCTGCTGCCTCCATGTTAGATACAAGATAGATACTTGGTGTAAGATGTATTCCTCCTACCCAGTCTGGACCAGATATATTTCCTAATATGATTAACAATATGAGGTTAAAACAGAGTGAGAGTAAATGTAAGAGGTGAGGGCTTGAGGTTGGCTCTGTAAAATGAGAAGACATAGACAGGTGGTAACATGGAACACATGCGGGGAGATAGAAATTCAGTAGTCACACCATGGCATGGAGTGGAAGGGACTCTGGCATCTGTATCTCTATACTCCGTAAGTATAGCAACCATCAGTTACCCTCTACCATGCCTCCAAGCTCCAGCAGATAAAGCTAGCCTAAGAAAACCAATGTACTTTATTTTCTACTGTAGCTTCAAAGCAGGTTCTCTGATGGCAGCCTTCAGCCCTCCCAGTCAGATGGCTGGGCCAGAATCCTCCCTTTTGGGAAATTTGGAACTGCTATTGATCAAGCAGGAATATTTGTAAACAGGGACACTGAAGCTGGAATTCGAAACAGGCACTTGGAGAATGCTGGTGAAGGGCCTTAAACTTTCAGAGGGATGTGATGGGGGCTGTGCTTTAGAAGGACTAAAGTTAGAGCAGGGAAGGTTTGGGGTGTGATGGAGACTGAAATCACTTAAAGGTGTAAAAAAATTTCTAGAAGAATCTTGGAAGTTAGAGTATAAACAAGCATGGGAAATTAAGTACAAATAAGAGTGGCCTGTCACGGTCACGCAGAGAAGGCCACTGGTTACCTGCGCTGGTAACCAAGGCATTTAGTTTTTTCTTTAAGAGAAAGTCACGTGAACCCACTCTCTACAGTGGCAACAGCATGTAAAGAGTCATTTTTATAAGGATTTTCTTTTAGACTTTAAAGGGGCATTTTGCATGGTAATGGGATCCTTTAGGTCCTGTTAAGCAGGATGATGGTAGAAACAATACCTCTTGCTTCAGAAAAACTGTAAATCCATTGCTCAGATTACAACTGAGTGTTTCTAAGTTTTGAACTTCTTGCCCAAATTTAAGACCAAATCCTTCCTGAATGCAATGATAGGCTGTTATTTCTTTTTCAAGGTTAAGACCGAGAGAACCCTATCCAAATACAAAGAGAGTTGATTTGTATTAAACATACAGTGTGCTTTTCTTTTATTTGAAAAATGTGCATCATATTGTGCATCCTGACCTGCAGAGAATTGTGTAGCTTATGTGAGGGGAGCGGATGCAGAGTGGAGACTGTTGGAGAGATACACCAGAGAGAGAAGCTCGAATCCCTAGGCTCATTGGTGATTAGCTCTGCTACTGTCACTCAGAGAGTTTAAAAATATAGATTCACAGAGATCTTGGCTCAGTGAGTCCCTGGTGGATTCTCAGAATCTGTGTTGTAAAAGCTTTGTGGACAGCTCTGGTGTGCAGACCTTCTAGAGGGGGGGTCACCCAGCCACCCAGAATCCCATAGTGACAAAACCCTGCTGAAGAAGCCGGCTCAAAGACTTCTTGAGTTTGTTGATCAAGAAACTGAAACTCTGCTTTCCTACATTTCTTAAGGTCTGTTGAAACCATTTGTTAGTCCAGAATCAAACCTGGCTTTCTGCCTAGGCAAAATTCTGCTTTTTATTCATGTCTGTATTCATTCAGCAAATATTTATTTCCTGAGGTATTTTTTAACAGATACCATGGCAACTAAGACACACTGATCATGTTTTTCATGGAGTTTACATTCTACTGGGAGAAGATCATCAGAGAGAGAAAGAGAAAAGAAATGACCTAAAGGAGATATACAACTCAATGAGGATTTATTTTCAAGGGAAACGTTTACAGAAGCGTGTGTTAATGCAGTATCTCAGTTGGGATAGCCCAGCTCTCACCATCTGAAACTGTAGGGATGAAGGGAGAGCATGGTTACTTCAATTCAGAAAGAAGCAGATTATGTACAGTTGTTCATTTTCAAATGAGCAGTGACCTTAGGTAGAGGGACAGAGCCAGATACAAACTGGGAAGGATGTGTAGCTGGAACATATGAAGAGCTCATACAACTAAATAAGAAGAAGACAAATAACAATAAAATGGGCAAAACATTGAGCTAGTAAGTACATGAAAAGATGCTCAACATCAGTACTCATCAGACAAATGCAAATTAAAATCACTGTTTGCTCACTAGAATGGCTAATATTAAAATAAACATCTGATAATGCAACCAAAAGTGAGGATGTGGAGCACCTCCCGCTGGGTTGGTGGGAATGCAGACATGACATAACCACACAGAAAGCAGTTTGTCAATTTCTTAGAAAATTAAACATACATTTACCAAAAGACTCAAAAAAAAGTTGTATATCTCCTTTAGGTCACCCACATCTCCAAAATGAAAACTATGTCCACATAAAGACTTAACTTTAATGTTCATAGTAGCTTTACTTATAATAGCCCTAAACTGAACATAACCCAAATGTCCACCAAGAGGTGCATAAATAGATACAATGTAGTACTAATCAGAAATAAAAATGGAAAAAAAAACTGTTAATACACACAATTCTATGAATGAATTTCAAAAATATTTCCTGAGCAGAAGAAATCAGACATAAATGAAGTCTTAATCCACAGGACAAGATCCTGAAGAGAGGTTATGCGGACAGAGAAGAGAATGCGCCCAATATTAGCTCTAGAGTCCAAAGTCCGCCAGTGCTTGCTTTCAAATCAGGGAGAAAATGATCCAAAAAAATAGTCTGAGAGGAAACACCCAGAGGAATAGGAGGAAACCAGGGTCTGCGGGCGTTTCGAGGAGGAGGCAGTCATGTGTATACACTGCTGCTGAGCCAGCACGGGGACGGGACCACACCAAGTGGGTGCGCTGGTGACCTGGCAAAAGCTGCTGCGGTGGGGACACAGGGAGAAGAGGAAGTGGAAATGTCAGTTCTCACGGCTGTAAGTGAGGCGTTTGCTTTGAAGGATTGCAGAAAATGAAGCAGAAGCTGATGCGGAATCAAGAGAGGTGAACTTTATTACTTGTCCATGATTTGTTTGTTTGTTCATTTTAGGATTGGAGGCACCATTCTGTAGATTGGGATGATCTGGTATAGACAGAGAAAAGGAAGCAGATGACTCAGAAGAGAATAATTACAGAAGAAAATGGATGAGAATTGCAACAATTTGAGGTTATTGAAAAATGTATATTTCCTGTTGATTTATTAATTGCCAACTGCTTACTTGTAATTGAAAGTATTGCACCAAGAATCCCTTCATCTCTCATCTACCAGGAAATTGGAATCCCAGGTCCGCTTGGGGTATTTGTTCTATAAACACCATTTTAATTTCATTTGTTGAGACAGTCTTAGTTTATATTCTGGTATACATATATATTAGAGAATGCAATGGCGCCCCACTCCAGTACTCTTGCCTGGAAAATCCCATGGATGGAGGAGCCTGATGTCAGACATGACTGAGCGACTTCACTTTCACTTTTCACTTTCATGCATTGGAGAAGGAAATGGCAACCCACTCCAGTGTTCTTGCATGGAGAATTCCAGGTAGGGGAGCCTGGTGGACTGCCGTCTATAGGGTTGCACAGAGTTGGACACGACTGAAGCAACTTAGCAGCAGCAACAGCAGCAGCATACATATATATGGTATATACATATATTACATACATGACTATTATATGAGTATCAGACACCAAATAACAGATCCTCTCAAAATTAAAATGTCTTCATCTAGAAAGGTAATGACTTTCCAGGCCACTAGAATGTTTTAGTGTTCTATAAGGGACTTTGAATATTGCATGAAGAAACATCAAACTGTCATCATATTTTACTTGGGAACAAGTAAGAGCAAGAGAGTCACAAAATTAATTAAATGAGAGAGTTCTTGGAGAAGTAACAAGCAACAGAGAAGAAAATTAGCAGAGAAGTAAGCATAAAATGCTTTTCTCAAGGCAAGGGGGAGATAATCATACAAAGATAAGATTTATTAAAACTAGGAGACTGTCATGCTCATGCATACGACAATATTAGCAATTATCACTTGTACAGCATTTTATGCAATGGTCTAAATGCAACAAAATTGGAAGTTAATAATTAAACATTAAAAATAGGAAAAGCAAGCAAAAACAAATTTAAATGACGAACTAGAGTAAACATATTGTCCACAAAAGGATAATAAACTTATAAAGGCTTTAGCAAATAAAAGAAATGGAACCAACAATTTTTAATGAATAAAATATATGAAGTTGTTCATTAAAAAATAGATACAAATAGACATCAAAATACAAAATAATAGTAGTAAAATTATGACAAAATAAAAATAAAAAGAACAACTATTTGAAAAAATCTTCATTGTGGACATGAGTAGACAGAAAAAGCATTCTTGTCTCCTACTAATAAAAGCATAACTTTGTGTGACTTTTCAGTAGGACTAATCACTAAATCAATCAAAAGCTGTAAAATGCACTTAAAAATTGACTCAATAATTCAACTCACAGAATTTTCCTAGACAAATAATTAGAGAAATTCATAATGATTTTATGTACAGGGTATCTGATACAGGAAAAAAGAGGAGTAATTACTCCAAACATTTAATACAATGGCATCAGTTATACAAATTATTTTTTAATACAGCACAATTCTACAGGTCACTGTAAAATTATACTGTAGTCAAATATTCATGATATATTATGAAGTGAAAGCAGGTGTTCCATAAAGCATTATTTGCAAAATTACCTTAGTTTTTTGTATTCTGCCTATGCTTAGAATAAAAGTCAAAAGGGCATACAACTAAAGGTGAATAATTGTTATCTCAGAATAACAGAATAAAGTTATTTATTCTGTTTAGTTGATTGTGCTTTTAATACTTTTCTCTAATGTGTGGTACTCATATAAAATGCTTTTTAAAAATAAATGAATCTGTGTATCTATTTTAAAATCAATTTTAAAACTCAATATTGAGTTAAGGAGGAAAAATAAAAACTCAACAATATACATTTTAGAAAACAACAAGAAAATCACATACTTTAGGCTAAATTTTACTGTAACCATAGTTGTTTTCATTATTCCAAATAAAGAGGAGAAATTAAATAAGATAATCAGTAAAAGAGTGGCAACGAAGAAGTTTTCTTAAGAGAACAGGAATAGTAAACAGAAGCAAGGACCCTAAACTAGAAATAATTTAAAGATATATAATTAACAAAAAGCAATTTTATTTTTAAAAAATTTATTTTTATACATTTAAGGTTATTTTCTATTTACAGTTATTACAAAATATTGGCTATATTCCTCAAGCTGTACAGTGCCTCCTTGAGCCTGTCTTACACCTGATATTTGTCCCTACCATTTCCCCTCCCATATAGTGTCCCTCCTCCCCCATCATTGGTAATCAATAGTTTGTTCTCTATGTCTGTTCTTTTTTGTTATATTCACTATTTTGTGCATTTTTTAGGTTCCACGTATAAGCAATATCATATAGTACTTGTCTTTCTCATCTGACATTTCACTTTGCACAATGTCCTTAGTTACATCCATGTTGCTGCAAATGGTAAAACTTCTTTTTTATGGCTGAATAATATCCCACCACATCTTCTTTATTTATTCATCCTTTGATGGATACTTAGATATTTTTCCATGTCTTCAGCTGTTGTAAATAATGCTTCTACGAACACTGAGGCGCACGTATCTTTTTCAATTAGTGTTCTTGTTTTTTTCAGATATATACCTACAAGTGAAACAGGAGAGTCATAAGGCAGTTGTAATTTTAGTTTTTTGAGCAACTTCTAATACTGTTTTCCACAGTGGCTGCATCAAGAAAAACCTATTTTAGAAGATAATAGGAATAAATAAATTCGAGACAAATTTATTCAATGAGAAAGAATAAAAGCATAAAAATGAATAGATAAAAGTATATAAAGTATAAAACAATATACCATATAATCAAAATGCATGTATGTGTGTGTACACACAAAGGCTTGAAAGGAAAACACACCAAAATATTAACAGTTGTGTGATGGTTTTTATGGTATTATTTACACTGTTTCCCAAGTCCTTTCCATTAAGTAAGTATTAAAATAATTAGAAAATCATAAAATATTGTAAAATGCAAACTATGAGTAAATACTACACAATTTATAATGAATTTAAGTGTTCAAAAGAAATGGAAAATAAAAATGAAGATGATTAAAATGTTAACTATTATAGATTAATAGACACCAGTTTCTCAACAGTATTTTTTCTCTGAGTAGTGAAATTAAATCTAATTTAAGATGTCTTCCCTTTGCTTGACTAGAATTCTTTATCTTATACAAAAGGATACATCATTTTTTAACAGAGAGATGGAATTTAAAGATAGTGACACAGCAAATGAAAAGAGTAATTTTATTGCTTGAAGGGGGAAAAAAACACACTTGTCAGTAATGCTAAAACTTTCCAAAAATTGTCCATTTCCACAAAAATTACATTTGTATGTGTACAGCTAGTATTAATGGTGGAGGCTCTTAAACTTTCAAGAAATAAACAAATCCATTCCATACAAAAAGTCCCACAGTACAGAAAAAGTTACGATAGCATGCAATTTAGTTTTAATGAGTAAATATTGCAGATATATCAGCTTAAGAAGAGGTGGCAAGAATACACAGAAGAACTGTACAAAAAAGACCTTCACGACCTGGATAATCACGATGGTGTGATCACTCATCTAGAGCCAGACATCCTGGAATGTGAAGTCAAGTGGGCCTTAGAAAGCATCACTACGAACAAAGCTAGTGGAGGTGATGGAACTCCAGTTGAGCTGTTTCAAATACTGAAAGATGATGCTGTGAAAGTGCGGCACGCAATATGCCAGCAAATTTGGAAAACTCAGCAGTGGCCATAGGACTGGAAAAGGTCAGTTTTCATTCCAATCCCAAAGAAAGGCAATGCCAAAGTATGCTCAAACTACTGCACAATTTCACTCATCTCACATGCTAGTAAAGTAATGCTCAAAATTCCCCAAGCCAGACTTCAGCAATACGTGAACCGTGAACTCCCTGATGTTCAAGCTGGTTTTAGAAAAGGCAGAGGAACCAGAGTCAAATTCCAACATCCACTGGATCATGGAAAAAGCAAGAGAGTTCCAGAAAAACATCTATTTCTGCTTTATTGACTATGCCAAAGCCTTTGACTGTGTGGATCACAATAAACTGTGGAAAATTCTGAAAGAGATGGGAATACCAGACCACTTAACCTGCCTCTTGAGAAATCTGTATGCAGGTCAGGAAGCAACAGTTAGAACTGGACATGGAACAAGAGACGGGTTCCAAATAGGAAAAATGTTACGTCAAGGCTGTATATTGTCACCCTGCTTATTTAACTTATATGCAGAGTACATCATGAGAAACGCTGGACTGGAAGAAACACAAGCTGGAATCAAGATTACTGGGAGAAATATCAATAACCTCAGATATGCAGATGACACCACCCTTATGGCAGAAAGTGAAGAGGAGCTAAAAGCCTCTTGATGAAAGTGAAAGAGGAGAGCGAAAAAGTTGGCTTGAAGTTCAGCATTCAGAAAACGAAGATCATGGCATCTGGTCCCATCACTTCATGGGAAATAGATGGGGAAACAGAGGAAACAGTGTCAGCCTTTATTTTGGGGGGGCTCCAAAATCACTGCAGATGGTGACTCCAGCCATGAAATTAAAAGACGCTTACTCCTTGGAAGAAAAGTGATGACCAACCTAGATAGCATATTCAAAAGTAGAGACATTACTTTGCCGACTAAGGTCCGTCTAGTCAAGGCTATGGTTTTTCCTGTGGTCATGTACGGATGTGAGAGTTGGACTGTGAAGAAGGCTGAGCGCCGAAGAATTGATGCTTTTGAACTGTGGTGTTGGAGAAGACTCTTGAGAGTCCCTTGGACTGCAAGGGGATCCAACCAGTCCATTCTGAAGGAGATCAGCCCTGGGATTTCTTTGGAAGGAATGATGCTAAAGCTGAAACTCCAGTACTTTGGCCACCTCATGCATACAGTTGACTCATTGGAAAAGACTTTGATGGTGGGAGGGACTGGGGGCAGGAGGAGAAGGGGACGACAGAGGATGAGATGGCTGGATGGCATCACGGACTCGATGGACGTGAGTCTGAGTGACCTCCGGGAGTTGGTGATGGACAGGGAGGCTTGGCATGCTGTGGTTCATGGGGTCGCAAAGAGTCGGACACAACTAAGCGAGTGAACTGAACTGAACTGAACCTCAACCACTGCAGAAATACAATTTTTTTTTTAATTTTCCTTTTCCAATTTAAGATGGCAGAATTTTAATCTAAAATTTCTCCAGGATTCGTCAGGATTGTGTCTAACTCTATGGCATTTACCAAATGCCACCGTGTTACTCTTCATTCATTCACTTATGCACCTTCTGTTGCATTACAGGCATCGGCCAGTGTGTCCAGCCCTCCATATGACCCATGATTTGGGCAGCTGATCGAGCGTGGGGCTGTGTCTGCTTCCTATCTTCATGAACTCTTGGGTTCAGTGGCTGACTGCCACTTCACACTAGTCCTATGTGCTTGGGAATTATTCCATTTTCCTGGGGGTCTCATTGTCTCTCCAGGAACACTTGCGTGTCTCAGCTCTGCAAATCAGATGAGGTTTCCATCTCCTGCTTGCGACATGGTCTGGGGAGCAGTGAGTGTCTCACTCTTGCCAAGATCTACTGGTATTTTCATTCTCCCAGTTTCCCTTCTAACATTATACTTCTCCAAGGCTTGGGTCAATAATTTCCTTATCATCTCATAAGAAGACTCGTAAAATAATCCACTTTTTCTCTTTTTAGCTACTGCACACCTTTCCTTAGAGCACAGATATCCTGGCTGCACAAATGTGGGAGATAGCTAAGGGAAATGCTGAGAGAATGTTTCATATTTCAAAAACAGTTTTATACAAAAGATGTAACCAAGATAGCCAGGCTAGAAAACGAGTAGACACCACTTAGAGACGCAGACCATTCCTATGCTCCCTGCTCTGAACTCTGTCTGACAGCCATGTCTCTGTTAAGTAACCCTATCTTCATATCACAGTCAAACAGGACCATCTGATTTTGTGCCAGGAATGTCTAATTTGGGGCTGAGGATCTAGAGACTTACCGACATGCACAGCAGATGTTGCTGGCCCCAGGTTGCTTTGGAACCTTGCTGTCAGAACCTCAGTGCTTCTTGTCTTCCTTCCTCAAGCCTTGGTTATTGAGCTCTTCCCTGGGTTCTGTGAGACATTCCAGTCTCTTTCCAATAAAATTTCCTTTTGTCAAGCCAGTGTTGGTCTCTATTATTTGTCATGTAAACAGGTTTAATTTAAAAAGTCACAGAACCACCTAAGATCTGAATACAGAAAAAAAAATCTTAAATGAAATATTAGAGGTATTAACTGAATTGGGAATTTGGGGTTAACTTGATGTCAATTTATTGTTGCCTGATTTATCCCCTACTAAAGTCCCATTGGAGATGGGCATGGCAACTTACTCCAGTATTCTTGCCTAGAGAATCCCATGGATGGAGGAGCCTGGCAGGCTATAGTCCACAGGGTTGCAAAGAGTCGGACATGACTGAAGCAGCTTAGCATATACAAACATGCACGAAGTCCCATGAGAAGATGTATGGCCATGAACATATACAAGAGAAAAATTGGAGATTATAGTAAGCAAGAATCAGATAAATTTTAAAAACTGTATTATCAATGAGGATCCACAGAAAAATATATTTTGGAAGTATACATTGGACTCTGTGAACCTGTAAAAGGTGGAGGGTAGCAAAGCTGGTAGGGAAAATTGTTAGTATTTTCCTAAAGGCTCAGATGGTAAAGAATTTGCGTGTAAGGCAGGAGACTCAGGTTTGATTCCTGGGTTGGGAAGTTCCCCTGGAGAAGGGATAGGCTACCCACTCCAGTATTCTTGGGCTTCCCTGGTGGTTCAGACAGTGAAGAATTTGCCTGCAATGCGGGAGACCTGGGTTTGATCCCTGGGTTGGGATGATCCCCGGGAGGAGGGCATGACAACCCATTCTAGTATTCTTGCCTGGAGAATCCCCGTAGACAGAGGGATCTGGAGAGCTACAATCCATGGGGTCGCAAAGAGTTAGACATGACTGAGCGACTAAGCACAGCACAGCACATAGTTGGTAATAACCATAATAGAAATGATTATACTATTGTAATTTTATTTATGTATATATATACCCACAGAGAGAGAGAGAGACAGCAAGAGGTAGAACACTTATTCTGTGACAAATAAGAATTAAGCACTCTACTTTCAGAGCCTTTTAGCTCACAATGATTGTGATAAGACTATCTCTGTTTTGAAAATGAGTGAACACGTAGTTCCCTGCTCGAGTGCAGACAGTCACTGAACACTTGAGCTGATCTGAATCCAGGGCCAGCGGATTTGAAGGCCATGGCATTAATCATTGCCACTTGCAGGAAGAGTTCTCAGTGCAGAATGCATCTAAATAAAAGCTCTAGCCTGCAATGTGAAGAAAGCCCCCACCCCGCAATCCTGCGCACACACTGAATACAGTGAATACATAAGTCTGCAGGGACAACTCCTATGGTCTGTGCAGGAGGCACTGCAGGGCACCATGAAGAAGACCACTAATTGGGATAGAACTCCAAAAGCAGTGTGAGCTATATGTCAATAAATTAGAACATCATGTACAACTGACCCAGGGCATATTCATTACTAGCCGGCTTCTTGCAGAGAAAGATAATTCAATAAGGTTTTATTTTTTCTAAGAGTCTACATTATAAAATATTTTAAAGGCTGCCAGGCAGTAGGTTCAATACATCTTTAATTCAAAGGGCGGGTATAACTTTCTTTGTATTCCGTGCAAATAAACGAAATACAATTTCCCAGTTCTTCATGGAAAATGACTTTTCCCTGCTTCCTTGAAACCAGCAGACAATTGAGAACACCAGTAACAGCCACTTGGTGCCTTAGCAAGAGCCAAGATTTAAAGTCCAGTGCACACGCGCTCTCTTTCTGCCCAAGGGAGGCAGAAAGGTGCACCACTCTGTTCTATTCGTCCTCAAAAACGTGTTTACACACAGAACTGTGTGCAACAAGAGAGGTCACCCGCCGTTTGGCCTCTTCCTCTGTTTGGTAATGGGAGGCAGCAGGGGCCCAGGTTCTCACGAGCAGCAGCAGCAGGGTAATCCTCACTGGGGCTGCACAGGCTGAGTAAAAGCAGATGAGGCACCAGCATCCCCACGCAGCCCTGCTAGCCAGCCTCAGCGCCTGGGCAACGGGGTTTCCTGCACCAAGACAGCAGTGAGGGAAAATAAATAGGCATCTTTCTTTCAACATGTTAACGAAAGTGCAGGATTTGATGGGGCAGTTGAGAGTCAAGGTCATTGACTTTTGAAAAAGTGGCTTTTTAAAGGTGAATTCGAACATCTGGAAATATCTTTTAAAATAAATCACTTCTGATCTGAAGCACTAAATGGCGATTTTTTGGCAACTGTTGTATCAGGGTTTCTGAGAAATGAACTCCTGGCAAACGATGAGTTTAATGCTCCCCTTATGAGATCAGCACATAATTCTCTGTATTCTGAGCCTGATTGTTCTTGAATGGTTTCAGGAGTTCTGCCTGGCAGGAAATGAGTTTAGGGTGAAGTGGAGACACAGACCCTGCAGCTTCTCAGAGCAGACGTGTCAGTCCATACTCATGCGTTTATCTGCACGGAGTCATGAAGCTTTACAGGAAATTGTTTTCACATACGTGGTTAAGAATCTCATTCTCACAAAACCACAGACCAAATCTGTGAAAAATCATATCCGATGAGAGTAGAGAAACTCTACAAAGTGAAACAGGAAAATGCTAAAATGGAACTAAACACACACTTTTTTTTTTTTTTTGGAAAAAAAAAAAGAATAATTGTGTCAAGACCTCACAGGATGAAAACCTCTTCTTTGCAACAACAACAACAACAAATGCTTCTTGTTTTGAACTTTCATAATCTTCCTTGCACTTTCATTAAGTTTCTGTTTATATACAAAGTGTGATTTTTAGTCATTCTGTATATTTACAGTAGAAGGCACAATTTGTGTGTGTGTGTAAAGCGGAAAAAACAATGAGAAATAAACTGATAATTATAATTATACTAATAGTGATAATAAAATATATTAACCTCAGTACACCCTTGAAAATGTACAAATGAATAAATGAACTAGGGCCCTCTGAGAGATACTGAAGCATGCTTGATTAAGTTTATTTTTTAATCTTTTATTTTGTGTATGTATCTTATTTTATTAATAGCTCTTTAGAAGACCTTAGAGAATTCTTTAGACTAACATTCTGGGACTTCCTCTGATCAACAAGAATTATAGACATTTTCCTATCTGTGTAGGGGCTTTTCTCCAGGGATTCATGCTGTTGTTTTGGTGGCCTCACTTTGAATTGGAAAGAAAATATTTAGAGATGGATAAGAGCTCACTTTTTTTAGGAAGAAGGAAACATTTCCCCAAACTTGGCAATAGCTGTTAGGCATGTGTAAGGAAGTGAAATAATCTTTTACTACATATGCATCCCTGTAAGAGACAAATGACAGTCTGTCCTAGTAAAAAGTGGCAGGTGGGACCACTCCATCACCTCCAAAGACCATTAAACCAAAGACCATTAAAACTGAGTCAAAAATCAATTTTAATACATAAGAGAAAAAAAATGATTTTGATGTGGCCTCTTTCATACTTAGGTGAGTGTGTTAGCTAATTTTATGGTTCTCAAACTTCAATGTGCATCAGAATCACCTGGAAGGTTTGGTAAAACATGGATCCTTGGGCCCCCTTTTTAGAGTTCTGATTCAGTAGCTGTGGGCGGGGCCTACATCTGCACTTCTAACAAACTCTCAGGGCATCCTGAAGGGGTTTACCTCTGAAAGGTAATGGAATAAAGTATTGGTGATCATGTTGTTGTCTGTTTTGCTTGGGATGATTGATTTCCTCTCTCTCTAGTTACCAGCTACTTCCTTGAAAATCTACATCAATAAAAACATTAACTAGCATTTACTGAATGCTGAAATGAAGGATATCTAAGTTACTTGGAATGAATATTAACTTTAGCCAAGACAGAACCATGCATGAATGTTCATTCATGTCCGACACTTTGTGATCCTGTGAGCTGTAGCCTGCCAGGCTCCTCTGTCCATGGATTTTCTAGGCAAGAATAGCAGAAAGAAAGAAAGAAAGAAAGAAAGTGAAGTTGCTCAGTCATGTCCGACTCTTTGTGACCTCATGGACTGTAGCCTACCAGGCTCCTCTGTCCATGGGATTTTCCAGGCAAGAATACTGGAGTGGGTTGCCATTTCCTTCTCCAGGAGATCTTCCTGACCCAGGGATTGAACCTGGGTTTCCTGCATTGTAGGCCGAGGCAGATGCTTTACCATCTGAGCCACCAGAGAAGTGGGTTGCTATTTCCTCCTGAAGCGGATCTTCCTGACCCAGGGATTAAACCCACGTCTCCTGTGTCTCTTGCATTGGCTGGTGGATTCTTTACCACTATGCCACCTGGGAAGCCCTGCCAAGATAGAAGGGATATCACAATAAATTTATAATGCTCAGTTCAAGATTAAAAAATCTTGGAGGGAAAAAGCATTTTCTTGGCCATTGCACAGTCCTTCATTCTTTTTCACATCCCACATCAACCCACCAGCAAGGCCTGTTGGCCTTGCTTCCAATATGACCAGAATCTGCCCCCTCTTCAGCATTCCACCTTTGCCAAGCCCACTCACAACATTCGAAGAGAGACTCACAAACTTACATCTAAATATTTTAAAGTTATAAATAAAATTAACAAGCCATTAAGCTTAACAAGTTTTCTTTCTTGAGCAATACATCTTCCAAATGAAGGTCAGAGTTCATAGAAGTCCAAGGCTCCTTGAATCTATGTGATGGAGTGTCATTGGGTAAGCCTGGGCTGACCAGCTTCCCTTCCCACCTTGGTCCCACATGCACACATGGGGACACACATGGACATACACGAACTCCATCCACACACTATCCAAACAGCTGCCCCAGTCACCAGCAGGCTCCAAGCATGCAGGCCATCTATGTGTTCCTCCTATGTTGTGGTTGTTGCTACAGAAAAGTTTGTTTCTTTCATCTTATTTCACATGTTCAGTTTGCTATTGTTGTTGCTCAATAACGTCCAACTCTTTGTCACCCCATGAACTGCAGTATGCCAGGTTTCCATGTCCTTCACCATCTCCTGGAGCTTGCTCAAACTCATGTCCATCGAGTTAGTGATGCCATCCAACCATCTCATCTTCTGTCATCCACTTCTCCTCCTGCCTTCAATCTTTCCCAGAATCAGGGTCTTTTCCAATAAATCAGTTCTTCACATCAGGTGGCCAAAGTATTGGAACTTCAACATCAGCATCAGTCCCTCCAATGAATATTCAGGATTGATTTCTTTTAGAATTGACTGGTTGGATATTCTTGCAGTTCAAGGGACTCTCAAGAGTCTTCTCCAACACCACAGCTGAAAAGCATCAATTTTTTGGTGTTCAGCCTTGTTTATGGTCCACTCTCACATCCATGCATGACTACTGGAAACATGACATCACATCCATACATAACTACTAACAGGGAGAAGCTCCTGTAAGATGTTTGATGCAGGTGGGGTGAGGGGTTCAAGGGTACAGAGAAACTCAAGTCTACCCCCCTCGAGGACTTCCTGTCTCTTCTTCTCAGGGACCCATGCTCTTGCCATGTCCAGCCTCTAAACTGGGATCCTGCCGCTTCTGTCTCTCACCTTATTTTATGGGCTTATTTTAGGAAAAGAGCAATGCTCTGAATTTATGAAGTGTTTATATCTCTCCTAAAATCTTCAAAGTTGGGCTGGGGGGAAAGAGGTGGTCATGTTATTTTCATATCTCTTCCACACAAACATGTTAAATAATGAATGTTTGTAGTCAGGTATTGGAGATGAAACCATTAAACAGCAATACCTTCAAACTACTCTGTTAGTGGTGGGAAATTGAATGTCACTATCCAAGAAGTATTGTGACCATCTTATTTTGACAACTCTATTTCAAGATCAGATTTACTCAAAAGACATTAAAACATCCACCCCTGCACCCTGTCAAGATGATGGAGAAGATACAGGAAGGGGTGCCCTTAGATTACAGACATGGACCTCACCACAGCAGAACACAAATCTACTCGACAAGCACATTAATGACCTCATTTCAAGAGAACACAAAGCTTTCCTGAAGGTAGTATTGATAAAGCTTACTCTGAATGGATCTCTGGGGAGAAATGTAGATATGCAAAGACTAAGGACTTTCTACAGATATTTCCCAAATTTTTCAGTTTTCCTCACTAAGTCAAGCGTTAGAACAAGCAAACCTCCCAGGGCATATGTCTAAACGGACTAGCAAGATCCTCCCACCTTATGGAATCCTTACTGCCAGGTAAGCAGCACATCTTCAAGAATGTCCTCTTACCAAAGCTGTGCCACCTGATGTGCTGTACACCCTAGCACAGTGCCCATCAGAGAGCATTTTAATTAGACTGTGGTACTCCATGCAGCATCTTGAGATGGGCAAAATAAACCTTTATTGTGGAAGCTGGGGGAAGGTGCAGACTCGTTTCTTTGACAATTCTAAGAATGTAGAAAAATAAAACGCAAAAAAAGAAATCCTGTTTCTGTTGTGATTTGCTGTGATATTCAAGTCAAAAAGAGTTTATCAGAAAGGCTCCCAAGGAGAGATTGGTTTGTCTCAGGACACCAAAATGAGGAGGGGGGCTCAGCTGAACACTGTTAATGGGCATCTTGGGTGGGACACCATGCCCAGGGTCATGGAGCCCACTCACATGAGCTCCTGAGCACCAATTGTCAATACCCAGGAATTCTGAGTGGGTTGTTAAGCTGTTTGTAGTTTGATCCGACACCACAGAAATCAGCAAATGCTACAAATTGAGCTCTTCTTCTTCTTTTTTTTAAAAAAAATTTCCAAAGACCCATGTTTTCATATGAACCAATACCTTAACAGTAACACCATGACTTTTCTCCCCTAGAAAGCAATGAGCTACAATGAATTGAAGTAAATAATCAGATGTAGTTTCGATATGAAAGACAGCTTGCCTTTCATCCTGCTGCTTCAAGAACTGAAAGTACACAGTTTGGTATATTTTGTACTTATTGTACAAGATTAGATTTATCTACATATTTTAGTTAATACTAGTAATTTCACATTATTCAAGTGCACAGTACTTTATGATGAAATAGATCTACCCATTATCACATTTTAAATGGTATTTTTTCATTTGATGATTCTCAACCACTTATTTTAAAAACTGCCCATTTACACTATGGCATCAAATTCCAGGAGAAGAAATGTAAAATTTAGAGAATTATTATGGGTTGATCACGTTTTTTAAGGGGGGTAAAAGAAAAGGAATAAATATATCAACCCCATCACCTTCAGTTTATCCAGCACAGGACAAAAATACCATGAGAATTTTGGAAAGGTGCCTGGCAATATTTTCAAGTCTATAGATCTGATTATTCAAATCTTACTGTTGAACTGAATCATGAAATTGGATTGTAATTGTATTATGAAAGATCCACATTCTATGTATTTTTACAGATTATTTCCAAATTATGATAACAGCTTCAGCATGAATCAATGTTTTATTTCATATTATTTCAGAAAAACCTTTTTATGAATCTATGCTTCCAAAGTTCATCCAGTACAGAAGGAGCAGGAAAGCAGCAAGCCCAAACAAATCTGAACTAGAAGAGAAAGTTAGAAAGGCTTCCATCAAAGTTGCAGGAAGTCTTTGTCCACTTCCTAGCAGCTCAGACTCAGTGAGGGGCAAGAGGGCACAGACCCAACGGAGCAGAAGGCCAACTAGGAATCAGGGAAGGAATGAGGGACTTACTTCCCAGTCAGCAGCTTCCCAGCTGAGATGTGATCCAGTAAAGGACAAGAATTTGCTCCTGAATCACCTATAGCCTGTGAAGGCTGCAGCCCCCACAGGCAGCTTGGTGTAAGATAGATTTAACATAGAGAGGGAATTTGGCCGTGAAAGCATGTACAGAAGTTTTTCCCACTTCTCATTTCACAAGTTATCCTGATCAGATAGACCTAGGATTTAAAAAGCCAGTACTCAGAGGGAAGCTGCAGTCAAAAACATAAGATTTTTGCATAATTTACAGACTTTGTAATATCAGTAAGGACCCTAGGCCTGAGGACCATATAAAGATGTAGAATAATTATCTTAGCAAGAAAAGTATAGAAAAGAAATAGAGGAAAAAAATAGAAAAGGAAATAACAGAGATCTCCTCAAGAAAATTAGAGATATCAAGGGAATATTGCATGCAAAGATGAGCACAATAAAGGACATAAATAGTATAAATCTAACAGAAGCAGAATATATCAAAAAGAAGTGGCAAGAATACACAGAACTATACAAAAAGATTTTCATGACCTAGATAGCTATGATGGTGTGATCACTCACCGGGAGACAGACATCCTGGAATGTGAGGTCAGATGGGCCTTATGAAGCAACACTATGAACAAAGCTAGCAGAGGTGATGGAATTCCAGCTGAGCTATTTCAAATCCTAAAAGATGATGCTGTGAAAGTGCTGCACTCAATATGCCAGCAAATTTGGAAAACTCAGGAGTGGCCACAGGACTGGAAAAGGTCAGTTTTCATTCTAATCCCAAAGAAAGCCAAAAACATGTTCAAACTACCACACAATTGCACTCACCTCACATGCTAGCAAAGTAAGGCTCAAAATTCTCCAAGTGATGCTTCAATAGTATGAGAACTGAGAACTTCCAGATGTTCAAGCTGGATTTAGAAAAGGCAGAGGAACCAGAGATCAAATTGCCAGCACCTATTGGATCATAGAGAAAGCAAGAGAATTCCAGAAAAACACCTATTTCTGCTTCATTGACCCTTTGATTGTGTGAATCACAACAAACTGTGGATAATTCTTAGAGATGGGAATACCAGATCACCTGACCTGCCTCCTGAGAAATCTCCATGCAGGTCAAGAAGCAGCATTTAGAACCAGACATGGAACATTGAATTGCTTCTAAACTGGGAAAGGAGTACCACAAGGCTGTATGTTGTCACCTCGCTTGTTTAACTTAAGTGCAATACCAGGCTGATGAAGCACAAGCTGGATTCAAGATTGCTGGGGAAAATATTAATAACTTCAGATATTCAGATGACACCACCCTTATGCCAGAAAGTGAAGAACTAAAGAGCCTCTCGATGAAAGTGAAAGAAGAGAGTGAAAAAGCTGGTTTAAAACTCAGCATTCAGAAAACTAAGATCATGGCATCTGGTCCCATCACTTCATGGCAAATAGATGGGGAAACAATGGAAACAATGACAGACTTTATTTTCTTGGTCTCCAAAATCAATGCAGATGGTGATTGCAGCCATGAAATTAAAAGACGCTTGCTTTTTGGAAGAAAAGCTGCGACCAACTTGACAGCATATTAAGAAGCAGAGACACTACTTTGATGACATATGTCTGCCTAGTCAAAGGTATGGTTTTTCCAATAGTTGTATGGATATGAGAGTTGGACCATAAAGAAAGTTGAACAGTGAAGAATTGATGCCTTTGAACTGTGGTGTTGGAGAAGACTCGTGAAAGTCCTTTGTACTGCCAGAAGGCAAAACCAGTCAATCTTAATGGAAATCAGTTCTGAATATTCATTGGAAGGACTGATGCTGAAGCTGAAACTCCAACACTTTGGCCACCTGATGGGAAGAAATGACTAATTAGAAAAAACCCCATTGCTGGGAAAGATTGATGGTATCACCAACATGATGAGCATGAGTTTGAGCAAGCTCTGGGAGTTGGACAGAGAAGCCTGGCGTGCTGCAGTCCATGGGGTCACAAGGAGTCAGACATGACTGAGCAACTGAACTGAACTGAACTAGGACTTCCCTTTTGGTCCAGTGGTTAAGAATTTTCCTGCCAACATGAGGGACACAGGTTCAATTCTTAGTCTGGGAAGATTCCACATGCCACAGGGCAGCTAAGCCCATGTGTAACAACTATTGTTTTTGTGTTCTAGAGCCCACATGCTCTACCCACTTTCTGAGTCTGCATGTCTAATCCTGTGCTCCATAACAGGAGAAGCCACCATGATGAGAAGTCCACACATCACAACTAGAGAGTAGCCCCCACTTAATGTGATAAGAATACGCCGTCATGCAGCAACTAAGACCAAGCACAGCCAAAAATAAAAATAAATTAATTTTTTCAAAAAAGCATAAATCTTAGACTGAGCAAAGGGCATCAGGATGCTAGTTACAGTCCAACAGTGACTGTAACAATTAGGTTAATTATTCAAGTATTATTAGGTGAATTTTTCAAGTATTTTATTCCTGGCAGAAATCTCTACATACCGAGTAATGTCTGAAAGAATATTCCACAGTTATTCTGGGGGAAAAATTGAGCTCTGTTTAGGTGCAACGGAAGTTGCAGTAAGGGACTGGAGCAAAGAAGAGCAAACACAAATGTGAAGAGATGCTCAGAAAAGACCCCACAGTGGGGCCTCCTCCTGTGTGGACTATCAGCTGAAGTTTACTGTGCTCTGCCCACTGATGGGGAATCTTACTTTGATTTCAAGGGTTTTTTTAATTCTTACAAACTATTTCCAATGTGCTCAGGCCACATCACACTATGATGGAGGCCAATCATAGAGTTTATCTTTAGGGCCAGACTTGCTGTGGGTTTTCTGTCTCTGCTTTTCACATTTTCTTGGTTATTTTAAGGGAAAGTTAGAAATAACAAATAAGATGTTGCTTGCTGTTCTAAATTATTCTCAGGAAGTCCACTGCAAAGGTATTTACATTCTGCACATGGCAGAATATAAATATTGACTGCAAATAAAAACTGATGGTGAGTCCTGTTTTCAACTGAGAACCTCTCAAGTTCATACTGCCCTAAGATTCAAATGGTGTTAGACTTACAACAGGAAGTTGAAGGGACAACAGGGTTCTGTGGATATTATTGTTCATCTCTGTTCCATAACGACACATACTTTTCTGTATCTTGATTGCAAACAACTAGGCTGAAAACTGAAAATGTGCCATTCTTGGCTGTCATAGACACAGGACATCACCTGAGATGGAAAGTGTTAACATTTCATCAACTCAACAAATAACTGTGGAGCATCTGTTTTATGATCATCACCGTGCCAGGTGATGGAATTACAAAGGAAAGGAATATATTTACTCCTCCCAGGGACTTAGGGACTGCTGAGGAGACACCTGAAAGGATTATTATATAATCTGTGTTATTCCAGTACAGACTGGGGAGTGCAATGCTCAAGGTACGCACATAATGATGAGCTGCATGCATACTAATGTGTCAGTCCTCATGTCCGCATGGAGAAAGGCTATTTCACTCAACAGCAAGGTAGACTAGGAGCCAAGGAATTATATAAATATAAAATCACTGGTTTGATTGCTCAGACTCTGTAGATTCAGAGGGAAAATAATGAGAGAATTTAAATCGTATTAAAAAAGCTTTCTTGGAATATGGAGGGGAAACCACATGCCTATAGGAGTTCTTGGGAGAATGTCCTAGGGAAGTGGTTTTTTTTTCATTAGGTCTTAAAGTGGGTACTTGCCAGAGAACTGAGAATGAAAATGGTCACAAAGCAAGATAAAACATATGTAAAATAGTTCAAAATGGCACAGCAAGTTGGGATGTTGAGCAGTTCTGCTAGATCACAGAATGAGAGGCTCAGGCAGCAATGGTAGGGTGGAGGGTGCTGCAGGGGGAGCTCTGGTACTCAGTGAGCACTTGGGTTTTCTTCTGTAGATGATGGCAAGGCACTGACATGTTCTAAGCCAGTCCAATTTTCATTTTAAGGTGATGCTCAGACCAAAGTGAAGGGCAAACCTAAAAGGGACAAGACTTGAGACCTAGAGGTCATTTTGGAGACTATGAATTATCTAGATAATGTAAAATGAAGGTCTGGGCCAGCACAGAAGGAGTAAATGTAGAAATAAAGAGTGGACTGGAGAAATATTTATAAAGTAAAATTGCAGGTCTAACTACAGTGACTTGACATAAATAGAAATTCATATGAAAAAGATAAGAATTTCAGGTTTTGCACTTTCTTAACTGGTGGTAGCCCTTCCTCCCCCAGCTGTATAAAGTTCGGAAGTGGCATGGTTTAAAGAGTAGATGATGATTTCATTTGAGACACCAGAGAAACATATAGTGATGACATTGAGAAGACAATTAGGTACATATCTCTGAAGCTTGGGGAGAGGTAGAACCAGAGACAAAGATTTAAGAATCATCAGAAATAGGACACCCAAAGATCAAATAGTTTTGGTGACCAGAGGGAAGTGTGCTGCTGGGCCCCACAGATATCTCTTACATAAGGCCACGTCTCCAAGATCAGGGAATGTAACCAAACTGCAAAATATATACTAATAAACACAGTGAAAGTGAAAGTCGCTCAGTCGTGTCCAACTCTTTGCAACTCAATGAACTATACATTATACAGTCCATGGAAATTTCCAGACCAGAATACTGAAATGGGTAGCCTTTTCCTTCCCCAGGGATCTTCCCAACCCAGGGATTGAACTCAGGTCTCCTGCATTGCAGGTGGACTCTTTACCAGCTGAGCCACAAGGGAAGCCCTATAAACACAGAGACTTAAGTAAAATGAGGGCTAGGAATATGTTCCAAATGAAGGTACAAGATAAAACCTCAGAAAAACTAGATGAAATGGAGATGAACAATCTACCCCCAAAAGAATTTAAGGTAATGACTATAAAGATACTGAATGAACTTGGGAGAAGAGTATAAAATAAAGTAAGAAGTTTAATAATGAGCTAGAAAATATAAAAAAGAGCCAAAATGAGCCAAAGATACAATGACTGAAATGGAAGATGTGCTAGAAGGAATTAATAATAGATTATATGATATAGAGGAACAGATAAGTGAATTGGAAGACAGACTAGTGGAAATCACACAAACCAAACAAGGAAAAGAAAAAAAAAGGATTAAAAAACTAAAAACAATTTAAGAGACCTCTGTGAGGTCATCAAGCATACTAACATTCACATTATAGGAAGGAGAGGAGAAGAGAGACAGAAAAAGTAGCAGAAGTTATATCTGAAGCCCTAATAGCTGAAAAGATTTCTAAACTAGAAAAGGAAACAGACATCCAGGGCCAGGAAACAGAGTCCCAAACAGGATGGTCAACCCAATGAAGACTGCACCAAGACGTATTGCAATTAGAATGACAAAAATTGAAAATAAAGAAAAAATATTAAAAGCAGCAAGAGAAAAGCAACTGGTTACATACAAGGGCACTCCCATAAGACTGTCAGCTGGGTTTTCAGCTGAAACTTTGTAGATCAGAAAGAAATAACATGATATATTTAAGTGATAAAAGGAAAAACCCTAAAACTGAGACTACTCTACCCAGCAAGGTTATCATTCAGATTTGGAGGAGAGGTAAAGACTTTTCCAGACAAGAAAAGTGAAAAAGTTCAGCACCACTAAACTGAATTAACAAGAAATGTGAAAGAAACTTCTCTCTAAAGTATTAAAAAGCAGAGACATCACTTTTTTGACAAAGGTCCATTTAGCAAAGCTATGGTTTTTCCAGTAGTCGTGTATGGATGTGAGTGTTAGACCATAAAGAAGGGTGAGTGCTGAAGAACTGGTGCTTTTGAATTGTGATACTGGAGAAGACTCTTGAGAGTCCCTTGAACAGGAAAGAGATCAAAGCAGTCAATCTTACATGAAATTAACCCTGAATATTCATTGGAAGGATTGGTGCTGAAGCTCCAACACCTTGGCCACCTAATGCAAAGAGCTGACTCACTGGAGAAGACCCTGATTCTGGGAAATATTGAAGGCATGAGAAAAAGGGGGTGACAGAGAATAAGATGGCTGGATAGCATCACTGACTCAATGGATGTGAGTCTGAGCAAGCTCCAGGAGATAGTGAAGGACTGGGAAGGCTGGCACGCCATAGTCCATAGAGTCACAAAGAGTCAGACATGACTTAGCAACTAAACAACAACAGAAACAAGTGAAAAAGACAAGATCACAAGAAGAACATGAAAATTATGAGGGAAAATCTCATAATAAAAGTAGTAGATCAAGCACTTATAAAGCTAGAAGGAAGATTAAATAACAAAAGTAGTAAAATCATCTGTATCCACAATAAGTAATTAAGAGATAAACAAAACAAAAACATGAAAAATATAATATAAAAAACATTATTTGTGTGGGGAATAAAAATGTATGGTAGTTAGCCATCCGTATGTCTTCTTTGGAGAAATGTCTATTTAGTTCTTTGGCCCATTTTTTGATTGGGTCGTTTATTTTTCTGGACTTGAGCTGCAGGAGTTGCTTGTATATTTTGAGATTAGTTGTTTGTCAGTTGCTTCATTTGCTATTATTTTCTCCCATTCAGAAGGCTGTCTTTTCACCTTGCTTATATTTTCCTTTGTTGTGCAGAAGCTTTTAATTTTAATTAGATCCCATTTGTTTATTTTTGCTTTTATTTCCAGCATTCTGGGAGGTGGATCATAGAGGATCCTGCTGTGATTTATGTCTGAGTGTTTTGCCTATGTTCTCCTCTAGGAGTTTTATAGTTTCTGATCTTACATTTAGATCTTTAATCCATTTTGAGTTTATTTTTGGGCTAACAAACACATGAAAAGATGCTCAACATCACTCATTATTAGAGAAATGCAAATCAAAACCACAATGAGGTACCACTTCACACCAGTCAGAATGGCTGCGATCCAAAATCTGCAAGCAATAAATGCTGGAGAGGTGAACCCTCCTACACTGTTGGTGGGAATGCAAACTAGTACAGCCACTATGGAGAACAGTGTGGAGATTCCTTAAAAATTGCAAATAGAACTACCTTATGACCCAGCAATCCCACTTCTGGGCATACACACCGAGAAACCAGAATTGAAAGAGACACGTGTACCCCAATGTTCATCGCAGCACTGTTTATCATAGCCAGGACATGGAAACAACCTAGATGTCCATCAGCAGATGAATGGATAAGAAAGCTGTGGTACATATACACAATGGAGTATTACTCAGCCGTTAAAAAGAATTCATTTGAACCAGTTCTGATGAGATGGATGAAACTGGAGCCGATTATACAGAGTGAAGTAAGCCAGAAAGAAAAACACCAATACAGTATACTAACACATATATATGGAATTTAGGAAGATGGCAATGACGACCCTGTATGCAAGACAGGAAAGAGACACAGATGTGTACGGACTTTTGGACTCAGAGTGAGAGGAGAGGTGGGATGATTTGGGAGAATGACATTCTAACATGTATACTATCATGTGAATTGAATCGCCAGTCTATGTCTGACGCAGGATGCAGCATGCTTGGGGCTGGTGCATGGGGATGACCCAGAAAGATGTTATGGGGAGGGAGGTGGGAGGGGGTTCATGTTTGGGAATGCATGTAAGAATTAAAGATTTTAAAATTTAAAAAATAAAAAACCAAATCCTAAAAAAAAAAAAAAAAAAAAATGTATGGTAGTTAAAACACATTTGAAATGGCAACTACAAACCAAAAATCTATAATAGATACACAAAAAGAGTAAAGGATCCAGATATAAAGATATGTATCAGATCACAAGAGAAGAGAGAAGAAGGAACAGTGACAAAACAAGACTACAAAAACAACCCCCAAGCAACTTTAAAAATGGCAATAAATACATACCTATCAATAATTACTTCAAATGTAGATAGACTAAATATTTCAATCAAAGGTATAAACTGGCTGAATACATACAAATCCAAGACCCATATATACGCTGCCTACAAGGAGCTCACCTTCACATCTAAAAATATGCACAGATTGAATGTGAGAGGTAGAAAAAGTCACTTCATGTAAATGGAAATGAAAAAGCTGTAGTAGCAATACCTGTATTAGACAAAATAGACTTTAAAATAGAGTATTACAAGATTTTGTAAATTAACAAAAAAAAGACACTACATAATGATTGAGAGATCAATCCAAGAGGAATATATAACAGATTATAAGAGCACCTGAACACTAACACAGAGAAAAAATTGACAGTATTGACAGTAATCCAATAATAGTAATGGACTTTAGTACCCCACTTATATCAATGGACAGATGGCTCTGACAGCTTATCAGTGAGGAAACAGTGGCCTGAAAGAACATATTAGATCATATGCACTTCATATATTCCCTCCCAAAGCAGCAGAATACACACTCTTTTCAAGTGCACATGGAATTTTTTTCAGGACAGATCACATTCTAGGATGCAAGACAAGTCTCAAATTTAAGAAGACTGAAATCATAACAAGTGTCTTTTCTAACCAGAATGCTATGAGACTATAAATCAAATAAAAGAAAAAAAACTGCAGAAAAACTAACAGAGAATAAATAATATGCTAATAAGTTCTCAATAGGTCACTAAAAATCAAAATGGAAATAAAAAACACCTAGAGACAAGTGAAATGAAAACACAGCTATCCAAAATGTATAGGATGTAGGAAAAGCATTTCTAAGACAAAAATTATAGTGACACAGTACTACCTCAGAATACAAGAAAAATCTCGAAAAAATTCCTTACCCTTATACCTGAAGTAATTAAAAGAAAAGAACAAACAAAACCAAAAGAGAACAGAAGGAAAGAAATAATGATCAGAGCAGAAATAAATGAAATACAGACTAAAGAATAGAAAGGTTCAATGAAACTAAGAACTAGCTCTTTGAAAAGAGAACACGTGTGTACCTGTGGCGGATTCATGCTGATGTATGGAAAAACCAATACAATATTGTACAGTAATTAATCTCCAATAAGAATAAATAAATTTATATTTTAAAAAATAAATAAATAAAATTGATAAACCTTTAGGAAAAGAGAGATGGCCCAAATCAGAAATGTAAGGTAAAGTAAAAAAATATATAAAATAATAATAATAAATAAATGATAAATGGTTAAAAATAATAATAATAAATAAAAATAATTAAAATGAGAAAAAAAGAAGGTGCAACAAACACCACAGAAATTCACAGTAAAAGAGACACAGATGTATAGAACAGTCTTTTGGACTCTGTGGGAGAGGGAGAGGGTGGGATGATTTGGGAGAATGGCATTGAAACATGTATAATATCATATAAGGAATGAATCGCCAGTCCAGGTTTGATGCAGGATACAGGATGCTTGGGGCTGGTGCACTGGGATGACCCAGAGGGATGATACGGGGAGGGAGGTGGGAGGGGGGTTCAGGATGCGGAACATGTGTATACCCATGGCGGATTCATGTTGATGTATGGCAAAACCAATACAATATTGTAATTAGCCTCCAATTAAAATAAATAAATTTAAATTTAAAAAAAGAAATTCAAAAGGATCATAAGTGATTACTATGAAGAATTAATCATATGCCAATAAAATGGACAATCTAGAAATGAACAAATTCTTAGAAGTGTACAGTATCACAAGGCTGAATTGGGAATAAATACAAAATATGAACAGACAAGTGACCAGTAATGAAATTGAATCAGCAACTGAAAACTCCCAGCAAACAAAAGCCCAGGACCAGACAGCTTCACAGATGAATTCTACCAAACATTTAACAAATTAATTCTTGTCCTTCTCATACTATCTCCCTAAATTGAAAGTGTCTGTACTCATTTTAGGAGGGCAGCACTATCTTGCTACCAAAACCAAAGACTACAATGCAAGAAAATTACAGGCCAATAAAACTGATGAACATAGATGAAAAATCCTCAATAAAATATCAGCAAACTAAGTTCAACAGTACTTCAAAAGTGTCATACACCATGATTAAGTGTGACTTAGCCTATGGATGCAAGGAAGTTTCAATATTCACAAATCAGTGTGATATACCAGGGTAACAAACTAAAGAATAAAAAGCATAATATGATCATCTTAATAGATGCAGAAAAAACTTTTGACAAAATTCAACATGCATTTATGATTAAAAACTCTCAACAAAGTGGGTATAGAAGGAACATATCTCAATATATTAAAGCCCATATATGACAAACCTGTAGGCAACACCAATGTTGGAAATTCCACCAATGGTGGAAATCTGAAAATATTTCCTCTAAGGTCAGGATGTCTCCTCTGGCCACCTTTATCCAACATAGTATTGGTAGTCCTAGACACAGCAATCAGATAAGGAAAATAAATAAAAGGAATCCAAGTTGGAAAGGAAGAAGTAAAACTGTCACTATTTGCAGATGACATGGTACTATATAAAGAGAATCCTTAAAATGTCACCCCAAAGCTATTAGAACTAAGTTAATTCAGTATATTTGCAAAATGCAAAATTAGAACGCAAGAATCTGTTGTGTTGTTGATTTCAATAGTGAAATACCAGTGAGAAAAAATAAGAAAACAATCCAATTTACAACTGCATCAAAAAGAATAAAGTGCCTAGGAATACATCTAACCAAGGAGGTAAGAAATCTGTTCTGAATGGGAGAAAATAATAGCAAATGAAACAACTGACAAACAACTAATCTCAAAAATATACAAGCAACTTATGCAACTCAATTCCAGAAAATAAACGACCCAATCAAAAAATGGGCCAAAGAACTAAATAGACATTTCTCCAAAGAAGACATATGGATGGCTAACAAACACATGAGAAGATGCTCAACATCACTCATTATCAGAGAAATGCAAATCAAAACCACAATGAGGTACCATTTCACACCAGTCAGAATGGCAGTGATCCAAAAGTCTACAAGCAATAAATGCTGGAGAGGGTGTGGAGAAAAGGGAACCCTCTTACACTGTTGGTGGGAATGCAAACTAGTACAGCCACTATGGAGAACAGTGTGGAGATTCCTTAAAAAATTGCAAATAGAACTGCTTTATGACCCAGCAATCCCACTGCTGGGCATACACACCGAGGAAACCAGAATTAAAAGAGACACATGTACCCCAATGTTCATTGCAGCACTGTTTATAATAGCCAGGACATGGAAACAACCTAGATGTCCATCAGCAGATGAATGGATAAGAAAGCTGTGGTACATATACACAATGGAGTATTACTCAGCCATTAAAAAGAATGCATTTGAATCAGTTCTAATGAGATGGATGAAACTCGAGCTAATTATACAGAGTGAAGTAAGCCAGAAAGAAAAACACCAATACAGTATACTAACACATATATATGGAATTTAGAAAGATGGTAATGATGACCCTGTATGCGAGACAGCAAAAGAGACACAGATGTGTAGAGCGGACTTTTGGACTCTGAGGGAGAGGGAGAGGGTGGGATGATTTGGGAGAATGGCATTGAAACATGTATACTATCATGTAAGAAACGAATCACCAGTCTATGTCCCATACAGGATACAGGATGCTTGGGGCTGGTGCACGGGGATGATCCAGAGAGATGATATGGGGTGAGAGGTGGGAAGGGGGTTCATGTTTGGGAACTCATGTACACCAGTGGTGGATTCATGTTAATGTATGGCAAAACCAATAAAGTATTGTAAAGGAAAATAAAGTAAAAATAAAAATAAAGAAAAAATGAAATCTGTGCTCAAAAACCCATAAGATGCTGATGAGAGAAACTAAAGACAATACAAACAAGTAGTATTCTACTTGTCATAGATTAACATTGCCAAAATGAACATACTACCTAAGGCAATCTGTAGATTCAATGTTATCCCTATCAAAATATCAATGACATTTATCACAGAACTAGAAAAAATGATTATAAAATTTGTATGAAAACATAAAAGACTGAATAGCCAAAAAATCTTGGGCAACAAGAACAAAGCTGGAAATGACATCCTCCCTGGTTTTAAACTATACTATATAGCTATAGTAATCCAGTGTGATTCTGGTGCATGTGTGTGTGCACACACACACACACGCACACAACAGACACAAAGACCAATGGGACAGAGTGCAGAAATGAACCTACACTTTTATGGTCAATTAATCTATGATACAGTGGAGAAAAGTAAGTCTCTTTGATAAATGGTACTGGAAAAACTGGAGAGTTATGTGCAAAAGATTCAAATGGACTATTTACATTGTGCACAAAAATAAATTTAAAATATATTAAAGAATTAAATTCAAGGTCTGAAATAATAAACCTCTTAGGAAAAAAACATAGGCAGTATACTCTTTGATATTGATCTTAGCAATAATCTTTTGGTTATCTCTCCTTAGGCAAACAAAAACAAAAAGAGACAAATGAGACTACATCAAACTACAAAGCTTTTGTACAGAAAGGGAAACTATCAACAAAAGGAAAAGGCCACCTACTGAATGACATATCTGTTAAGAGATTAATATTCAAATTATGCAGAGAACTCACACAATTCATCTTCAGGAAAAAAAAAAACTGATTAAAAAATGGGCAGAAGTCATGAATGTACATTCTTCCAAACAAGATATATGAGTGGCCAACAGACACAAAGAAAGATACACAACACCCCCAAAGCATCAGGAAAACAAAAATCAAAAATTAAAAATAAAACTACCATACAGTCTAGTGATTCAACTTCTGGCTATTTTTGCAAAGAAAAGGAAAACACTAATTGGAAAATATATATGGACACTGCTATATTCACTGTAGCATTATTCACAATAGCCAAGGTACAGAAGCAATCTGAGTGCCTACTGATAGATGAATGGATAAAGAAGATGGGAGAATGGCATTGAAACATGTATAATATCATATATGAAACGAATCACCAGTCCAGGTTCAATGCATGATACTGGATGGCTGGGGCTGGTGCGCTGAGACGACCCAGAGGGATGGTACGGGGAGGGCAGAGGGAGGGGGGTTCAGGTTGGGGAACACGTGTATACCTGTGGCGGATTCATGTTGATGTATGGCAAAACCAACACAATATTGTAAAGCAATTCTCCTCCAATTAAAATAAATAAATCTGTATTTTAAAAAAAGAAGATGTGGTACATATATATGCATGTGTGTGTGTGGTGTCTATGTGTATATCTCTATGTGAAAAAAAGTGAAGTCATTCAGTCATGTCTGACTCTTTGTGACCCTATGGACTGTAACCTACCAGGCTCCTCTGTCCATGGGATTTTCCAGGCAAGAGTACTGGAGTGGGTTGCCATTTCCTTCTCCAGGGAATCTTCCCAACCCACGGATTGAACTCATGTCCTCCAGCATTGTAGGCAAATGTTTTTACTGTCTGAGCCACCAGGGAAGTCAATATATATGTACATATATATATATATATATATATATATGACTATTAGCCATAGGAAAGAATGAAATCTTGCCCTTGTAACAATATGGATGAAACTAGAGGGTATTATGCTAAATGAAACGTCAGACAGAGAAACACAAATACATACAGTTGTATTTATATGTGGAATCTAAAAAACAAATAAACATAAAGCAGAAAGTCATCAATATGAGAGCAAACGTGGTTTCCAGAGGGAAAGAAAGTAACTAAGGGCACAGCCTTTATTGTAGGGCCTTTATTGTCTGATTCTAAAGAAAGTGTGAAAATCTGCACAGATGTAGATACACAAAGTAAGGAGACAGACATTTGAAAGTAACCATGCTTCTTGCTGTCAATTTCCTTAAAAAGGTAGGATGAAAAGTAACCTGCTAAGGTTGGTGAGGGGCGTTGAGGAGACTTAAGAGAATAAACACAAAGAAAAAGTTCCTGAAGGAAATTAAGTTCTACTTCAGTGAACAGGGGACTAATAAAATGAAACAACCTTAGGGCTGAAATGAAGAAAGTTTTAGTGGTCTGGATATAAGAAAAAACCTACTACAACATTCCCTTAATCAAAGCCTAATCCAGACCAAGGCCCCAATTCTCCCAAGTCTTTTTGCATCCATGAAGCCTAAGAGCAGTGAGGAAGCTGCAGAAGAGAAGTCTGAAGCTAACAGAGGTTGGTTTGTGAAGTTTAAGGAAAGAAGCCATCTCTATAACATAAAAGTGCAAGATGAAGCAGCAAGGGTTGATGTAGAAGTTGCCGCACATTGTCCAGATGATCTAGCTAAGAGAATTCGTGAGGATGGCTGCACTAAATGACAGATTTCCACTGTAGAAAAACTGCCTCATATTGGAAGAAGATGCCATCTAGGACTTTAGCTTGAGAGGAAAAGTCAATGCCTAGCTTCAAAGCTATAAAGGATGGGCCATTTGTCTTGTCAGGGCTTAATGTAGCTGGTGACTTTAAGTTGAAGTCAATGCTCTTTTACCATTCCTAAAATCCTACTACCCTTAAGAATTACATGCTCTGCCTGTGAGATATAAAAAGTCTGGATGGCATCACACTTGTTTACAACATGATTTACTGAGTATTTTAAGCTCAATGATGAGACCTACTGCTCAGAAAAAAAAAGATTCCTTTCAAAATATTGCTGCACTGATAATGCACCTGGTCACCCAAGAGCTCTGATGGAGATGTATAATGAGATTAATTTTGTTTTCATGCTTGCTAACACATCATCCATTCTGCAGCCTATGGATCAAGGATTAATTTAAAATTTCAGGTTTTATTACTTAAGAAATATATTTGTAAAACTATAGCTGCCATGCACAGTGATTCCTCTGATGGATTTGGACAAAGTCAACTGGAAACCTCTGAAAAGGATTTATCATTAAGAACATTAAAAATTCATTAGAAGAGCTCATGATATCAACATTAACAGGAATTAGGAAGAAGCTAATTCCAACAAACATGGATGATTTTTGAGGGGCTTAAGACTTCTTTGGAGGAAAGAGTTGTAGATGTGGTGGTAATAGCAAGAGAACTAGAATTAGAAATGGGACCCTGAAGAAATGGTAGCTGAACTGCTTCAATCTTATGATAAAACATTAATGGATAAGGAGTTGCTTCTTATGCACAAAGAGAGTGGTTTCTTGAGATAGTATCTATTTCTGGTGAAACGCTTTGAAGATCATTGAAATGGCAACAAAGGATTTAGAATATTGCATGAACTTAGTTAATAAGTCAATGGTAGGATCTGAGAGGACTGACTCCAATTTTGAAAGAAGTACTACTGTCAATAAAGTGCTATCAAACAGCATTGCCTTCTCCAGAGAAATTATTTGTGAAAGGAAGAGTCAATCAATGAAACAAATTTCAATGTTCTATTGAGATATGGTCACAGCTATATCTTTAGCAACCAGCCTTTAGCAACCACCACTCTAATCAGTCAGCAGCCATCAACACTGAGACAAGACCATCCACCAGTAAAAATATTATGACTTACTGAAGGCCCAGATGATAGTGAGCATTTTTAAAGCATAGAATATTTTAATTTAAGTTATGTGCCTTGTTTTTTAGTGTAATGGTATCTCACACTTATCAGACTACAGTATAACATAAACATAACTTTTATATGCACTGGGAAACCAGAAAATTTGTGTGACTTGCCTTATTGCAATACTTTATTGCAGTGGTCTGGACCTGAAGCTGCAGTATCTACCGGGCATGTCTGTACTCAGTCTCACAGATTGAGAACAAAGAAGAAGATTCTGGCATAGATATATGATTGAATTCTACCCATCACAAGCTGAGTGAAGACAAGAGTGGGAAACAAGAATACTGTTGGGTATAATATGAATGAATGAGAGAACAGGTCAGTTCAGTTCAGTTCAGTTCAGTCACTCAGTCGTGTCCGACTCTTTGTGACCCCATGAATCACAGCACGCCAGGCCTCCCTGTCCATCACCATCTCCCGGAGTTCACTCAGACTCATGTCCATCGAGTCTGTGATGCCATCCAGCCATCTCATTCTCAGTCCTCCCCTTCTCCTCCTGCCCCTAATCCCTCCCAGCATCAGAGTCTCAGGCCTACAAAATTAGAAAACAGAGATTTAAGGCACCAGATCTCTAGGAAGCTGAAACCCTGGAAACTGAAGGAATAAAGCCTAGTATTTCAGAGGTTTACTCATTTGCAATGATAAGTTACAGTATGTGGCCATGAAAGTAAAGAAGAGAGAAAAGAAGATAATGGCTACTGGGGTTGAGGACTATGCATGAAAAAATACTTCCATTCACACGAGAAGGGAGAGAACTCCTTAGCCTCCAGGCAGAGAGCAAGATTAGGATGAATATTTTGGTCCTTTGTTCCCTTTTCCTTACTCGCTGCTCTTTGAGAAGATGAGAGCCTTACGTGATCACTAGGCTCAGTGGAGAAGGAAATGGCAACCCACTCCAGTGTTCTTGCCTGGAGAATCCCAGGGACGGGGGAGCCTGGTGGTCTACTGTCTATGGGGTCGCACAGAGTTGGACACGACTGAAGTGACTTAGCAGCAGTAGCAGGCTCAGTGGAAGCTGTTTCCTGGTCTATATATGTCCAGGAGCAGCCTTGCTGTCCTGTGATGTGGGCAACACTGGCCATGTTCTCTGGCTCATGCTTCCTCAGGCTATGTGACAATGCCTGTGCTCAGGCAGTTGCCAGAAGCCACAATTTAACCTCAGTTTAAAACTGCACTCTGCCCCACCACCCAACTCCAGGCTTAGGAGTAATAGAACTAACATATCTTGGCAGGAAAAAAGACTTGGAGCCAGATACTAAATTTTCTCTAAATGCAGCAGAATTACTAGAAATTTGATAAATGGCAGAAATGAGATAAGGCAAGGTTGTTGGTTACGAGGGGCAAGACCCTCAAAGGAGCAAAAATGTCTATGAGAATAGGCAATAAATGGCCTTAAGGTGACACTGTTGATACGAAGGACTTCACCTCACCTTTTCACCTTGAGTATGGGAGAATTTGTTCAGTCACCAAGTCCTGTCCAGCTCTGCGACCCCATGGACTGCAGCACACCAGGCTTCCATGCCCTTCACCATCTCCTGGAGTTTGTCCAAATTCAATTCCATTGAATCGGTGATGCTATCCAACTATCTCATCCTCTGTCACCTCGTTCTCCTTCTGCCTTCAGTCTTTCTCAGCATCAGGGTCTTTTCCAATGAGTGGGCTGTTTGCATCAGGTGGCCAAAGTATTGGAGTTTCAGCATCAGGCCTTCCGATGAGTATTCAGGATTGATTTCCTTTAAGGATGACTGGTTTGATCTCCTTGCTGTCCAAGAAACTCTGAAGAGTCTTTTCTAGCACCACAGTTTGAAAGCATTAATTCTTCAGTGCTCTGCCTTCTTTATGGTCCAGCTCTCACATCTGTGTATGACTACTGGAAAGACTATAACCTTGACTATATGGACCTTTGTCAGCAAAGTGATATATTTGATTTTTAATACACTGTCTAGGTTTGTCATAACTTTGCTTAGAAGACAGGAGTATCTGTCTTCTAATTTCATGGCTGCAGTCACCATTCACAGTGATTTTAGAACTCAAGAAGAGGAAATCTGTCACTGCTTCCACTATTCCCCCTTCTATTTGCTATGAAGTGATGGGAGTAGATGTCATGATCTTAGTTTATATAATGTTGAGTTTTAAGCCAGTTTTTCATTCTTCTATTTCACCTTAATCAAGGTTCTTTAGTTCCTCTTTGCTTTCTTCCATTAAAGTAGTATCATCTGCATATGTGAAGGTGTTGATATTTCTCCTGGCAACCTTGATTCTAGCTTGTAATTAATCCACCCCAGCATTCTACATGAATGCTCTGTGTTAAATAAACAAAGTGACAATAAACAGCCTTGTCATACCCCTTTCTCAATTTTGAATCAGTCAATTGTTCCATGTTCAGTTCTAACTGTTGCTTCTTGACCCACATACAGGTTTCTCAGGAGACAGGTAAGATGATCTGGTATTCCCATCTCAATTTTCCACGGTTTATTGTGATCCACGCAGTCAAAGGCTTTAACACAGTTAATGAAACAGAGGTAGATGTTTTACTGGAACCCCCTTGCTTTCTCTTTGATCCAGTGAATGTTTCCAATTTGATCTCTGGTTTGTCTACCTTTTCTAAACCCAGCTTGAACATTGGAAAGCTCTTGATTCATGTAATACTAAAGCCTAACTTGGAGGATGTTGAGCATGACCTTACTAGTATGAGAGAAGAGTGCACGAAATGCAAGGAGGAAAATTGGTTGTCTGAGGAGGCTTTACAAACAACCGAGGAAACAAGAGAAGCAAAAAGCAAGGGAGAAAAGGAAAGGTACACCCATCTAAATGCAGGGTTCCAGAGACAGCAAGAAGAGACAAGAAAGTCCTCTGAAATGAAAAATGCAAAGAAATAGAGGAAAACAACAGAAAGGGAAAGACTACAGATCTTTTTAAGAAATTTGGAAATAACCAAGCAACATTTTATCCAAAGACAGGCACGATAAAGGACAGAAAGAGCAAAGACCTAACAAAAGTAGAAGAGATCAAGAAGAGATGGAAAGAATACACAGAAAAAATGTACAAAAACAACAAAAAAAAGATCGTAATGACGCAGATAACCACAATGGTGTGGTCACTCACCTAGAGCCAGATACTCTGGAGTGTGAAGTAAAGTGGGCCTTAGGAAGCACTGCTGACAATAAAGCTAGTGAAGGTGATGGAATTCCAGCAGAGTTATTTAAAATCCTAAAAGATGATGCTATTAAAGATTCTGCTGCACTCAATATGTCAGCAAACTTGGAAAACCCAGCATTGGCCACAGGACTGGAAAAGGTCAATCTTCATCCCAATTCCCAGGAAGGGCAGTAATAAAGAAGGTTCAAACTACCAGACAATTGCACTCATCATCCATGGGAGGATATCAGCCTCTACTAGAGATGGTACTGGGGACTCATCTTCAAAAGAGAGGCAAGTTTCAGTGAAGGCCAGAGGGGGTCATTTCTGCTAAGAATTTAATGATGCAGAAGCTTTTTTTTTTTTTTTACAACATTTGTGGTTCAAGAGGGGAGTAAAAATTCTAAATTATAAACTTTTCCCATCTTTATATTCTTGAGAGTAGAAGGTTGAATTTTATCATATTTGCACTGAGTAGAGTACCAGACAAAGTAGGCAGTAGTGAATGTCTCCAGGATGAATGAATGACTGAGGGAATCTAGGAAAATAGAAGAACTATACAAAATAAGTCTTAATGACCTGGATAACCACAATGGTGTGGTCACTCACCTAGAGCCAGATGTCCTGGGGTATGAAGTCAAGTGGGCCTTGGAAAGCATTACTACAAACAAAGCTAGTGGAGGTGATGAAATTCCACCTGAGCTATTTCAAATCCTTGAAAATGATGCCATGAAAGTGCTGTAACCAATATGCCAGTAAAATTAGAAAATTCAGCGATGGCCACACGACTGGAAAAGGTCAGTTTTCATTGCAATCCAAAGAAAGGCAATGGCACAACAATGTTCACATTACTGCACAAATGTACTAATTTCACATATTAGCAAGATGATGCTCAAAATCCTTAAAGCTAGGTTTCAATAGTACATGAACTGAGAACTTCCTGATGTACAAGCTGGGTTTAGAAAAGGCAGAGGAACCAAAGATCAAATTGCCAACATCTGTTGAATCATACAAAAAAAAAAAAAAAAACAAGAGAATTCCTGAAAAATATCTACTTCTGTTTCACTGACCATTGCTAAGGTCTTTGACTGTGTGGATCATCACAAATTGGAAACTTTTTAAAGAAATGGGAATACTGGACCACCTTACCTGCCTCCTGAGAAATCTATATGCAGGTCAAAAAACAATAGTTAAAATGACATGGAACAACTAACTAGCTCAAAATTGGAAAAGAAGTATGTCAAGGCTGTATATTGTCACCCTGCTTATTTATCTTATATGCAGAGTACATAATGGGAAATGCTGGACTGGAGGAATCCCAAGCTGGAATCAAGATTGCTGGGAGAAATATCAGATATTTCTCAAATAACCTCAGATATACAGATGATACAACTTTAACAGCAGGAAGTGAAGGGGAACTGAAGAGCTTCTTGATGAAGATGAAAGAGGAGAGTGAAAAATCTGGCTTAAAACTCAACATTAAAAAATCTAAGATCATGGCAGCCTGTCCCATCATTTCATGGCAAATAGAGAAGGAAAAAGTGGAAACAATAACATACTTATTTTCTTTGGCTCCAAAATCACTGCAGATGGTGACGGCAGCCACAACATTAAAATCACTTGCTTCTCTGAAGAAAAGCTATGAGAAACCTAGACAATATATGAAAAAGCAGAGACATTACCTTGCCAACAAAGGTCCATCTGGTCAAAGCTATGGTTTGTCCAGTAGTCATGTATGGATGTGAGAGTTAGACCATAAAGAAGCTGAGTCCTGAAGAAGTAATGCTTTCAAATTGTGGTGCTGGAAAATACTCTTTAGAGTCCCTTGGACATCAAGGAGATCAAAGCTGTTAATCCTAAAGGAAATCAACCCTGAATACACTTTGGAAGGACTGATGCTGAAGCTGAAGCTCCAATACTTTTTTTTTTTAATCTCCAATACTTTGGCCACCTGATGCAAAGAGCTGACACACTGGAAAAGAACCCAATGCTGGGAAAGATTGAGAGCAGGAGGAGAAGGAGGTGACAGAGGATGAAATGACTGGATGGCATCACTGAATCAATGGACATGAGTTTGAGCAAACTCTGGGGAATAGTGAAGGACAGGGAAGCCTGGTATGCTGCAGTCCATGGGGTACCAGAGTCAGACATGACTGAGCGACTAAGCAACAACAACAGAGAAAGAAAAATAGTAAGACTATCAGACTACAGACAGAGCAGATATCTGCAGGTTTACACTAAGAAAGGAGACCAGAAATGTGAAGCAGGATGGAGATTAATTTGGCTCAGTCTATAAAGCAGAGCTGAATTAGCATTGCCTGCTTCTCTGGTAGCTCAGCTGGTAAAGGATCCGGTTGCAATGCAGGAGACTCTGGTTCGATTCCTGGATAGGGAAGATCTGCTGGAGAAGGAATAAGCTACCCACTCAAATATTTTTGGGCTTCCCTGGTGGCTCAGCTGGTAAAGAAACCACCTGTAATGCAGGAGACCCTGGTTGACTTCCTGGTTGGGAAGATCCCCTGGAGAAGGGAATGGCTACCCATCTCAGTATTCTGCCCTGGAGAATTCCATGAACTGTATAGTCCATGGGGTCACAAAGAGTCAGACATGACTGAGTGACTTTCACTTTCTTGGAAGTAAGGAGGAGACCCATAGAAGAAGACTTTCTCTGCAAGTGCTGAGCACAGGCAGCAGCTCTGGGTGGCTTAAGGATTCCAGCTTCCTTGAAAATAAGAGGAATCCCACCCTCTGTTTCAGGAGACAGCCATGCGGAAGGGCTGGCCAGTAACAAAAGCCTGGAGCAAAAGTGAATCATACATCACATCTCAGACAAAGGGAGCCTGTGTATGAAGCAATGTGGAGCATCAAGACCAAAGGAGTTAAAAAGGAATTTTAAGTAAAGGAAAGCAAAACTGGAATCAGTGGTTTGAGAGCCAAGAGAGTTTCCCCTGACCAGTACCTCTCTTTTAGAGGTCTATGACCATGCCCCTAGCTAAGAAGGGAATTATGAAGATGCTGAGCACAACTGGACACAGAGGCAAGAGCAAGCATGACTACTTAGTCCGTAGACCACTGGTTGCTTTCACAGCTGACTGGGTCCTGGTCAGACATTTCATCATCAGAGTCCATAGCCCCCAGAATACAATACTCTACTCTCCGCTCTGCTGAAATTACAGTAAAGGTGTGTCACTGGAAAGGAGGAAGGCTGCTGAGGTCAGACAAGCCCCTTAGATGTGAGAGTCTCATTACACGTAAGAGCCCCATGAAGTCAGCCAGCTCTGACATGAGAGGCAGAAGCCAGTTCCTGGAGAAGAGCCAGATGGCACGTCTGAGTCCCGAGGCCCCTCGGCCTGATGCCTGCGCTGCTCCTTCCTAGGAGGATCACAGGACAGAGGCCACATTTGGTGGGCCAGAATAGGTGGCTCTAGAGCCTGGGCCCTTTTTGAGTAGGAGAGCTAGAGCCAGAGACAGGAAGGCTAGAGCATTATGGGCAAGGAGATTGGAATATTGTGTCTGAGTTATGAGTGGTAACAGAGATGGAGAAATGGCTGCACAGGGACTCTTTAGGTGACCGAGGGATAAATCCCACTGGATTTAGGGCAAGAGACATTACGTGACCTTGATGAGATGGAAAACATAAGTGATATGTTTAGAAGATATAGTTAGAAGATAGGTATCCAGGGGCGGAAGGTCTTGCTGGCAAATGGTTCAGGAAAGACTGAAGAAATAGATGAGAACTAGGCAAAATAGCTCAGTTAGGCCAAGCACGCACCTTGGGAAAGAATTTTACTACTGATGCTGTCAGAAAGGGGCATGGTCATACATGGTGAGTAGATTGGAGATGAAATTAGAGTAATTGTCTCCCTGGACACTAGAAAATCCAAGGCAAAAGCAAAAAATTTTAAAAAGCTAATCAAAGGATTCTAAATTAAACTTTTGCCTCAGAATAATGGAAAAATACATAGAAGCAAAATTTTTAAAACAAAAACAGGTGTGAAAACAGAAAATGTGATTGGATGTTTCATCTTCAATCACTTGAATGTTTTTGGTCAGCAGTGTTTATGTATGAAGTGGCGGCAGGCAGAGGCATGACAGATCGCATCAGGAATAGGGTCCTCTGGCATCCATATCGGAGAAGGCAATGGCAACCCACTTCAGGACTCTTGCCTGGGGAATCCCAGGGATGGAGAAGCCTGGTAGGCTGCAGTCCATGGGGTCGCTAGGAGTCAGACACGACTGAGCGACTTCACTTTCACTTTTCACTTTCATGCATTGGAGAAGGAAATGGCAACCCACTCCAGTATTCTTGCCTGGAGAATCCCAGGGATGGGGGGGGGGGGTGCCTGGTGGGCTGTTGTCTATGGGGTCGCACACAGTTGGTCACAACTGAAGCGACTTAGCAGCTGCAGCAGCAGCAGCATCCATATTGGTACACTTTTTAATGGCTGAGTTACTGGAAATATTTCCTTCTTTCTTTTTTTTTCCTTCTTTCTTATTTGATTTCCATCTCTCCAATTAGGCAATTGTTCTATAGTTGAGTCATAGCTAAAAACTTTTATCTATGATTGCTTTTCTTTTATCTGGAGTTATCTCCCAAGCACTACATTGCCTGATACACCAACAATTATATTCTATTTGCCCTCCAAAATGTTCTAAGGAAGTGGTGAATGTGCGCAACCAGACAGAACCTAATTATGAATAGAAATGTCTTCTGGCCATTTATCCTATATTATTATGTTGTACTTCAAGTTATTTCTTGTTTTATGAGCTATGGTTACACAACATGTAACAATTTATTCCCCTTATGGAAGAAAGTCAAGAAAATTTCTTTGAGGTCAGCAACCCCTCTTGCTTTTTGGTTCTTAAATCAAAGGTTGAGTAAAGTTCAGAACTGCAGTTGTGAGGGAAGAAAGTAAACCAAGCTCAAAGTTCAGAGTGACAGAGGAAATAGTCTAGACTCTGCAGAGTTCATGTTCCCGGACATAAATCCACAATTTTTCAGACTTCTGTCCTAAGGTGCTGGCTTTTTCCAAGGCCTGGGAAAACTTCTCCTCTGGAAACACCCCATCTCAAACACCTGGCACTAATTCAGGAATTCATCAAAGGGTATACATTTTGTAAATGTGAATACCTCGCCAGTAAGTCTAAATCTACGTGTTACCACCTCAGTGTGAACGAACTGATTAGAGATATGAACATCCTTTCTTCCTAACAACTGTTTGAGATCCATGAGCTTAGGGGAGAGGAGACCCGGGAAGAACAGGAACCTTCCTGTGTGACTGATGGGAGATTGAGGTGGTGGATGGCAGGGCCCGCCCTGAAGCATTGGGGAGGAAGTGATGAGGAAGCAGCAGAGGAGCAAAGATGCTGGGGAAGGGAGTGCTATACAAACACTTTCCTGTCATTCGCTATCCCGCTATGAGGAGGATTAATATGGGAATTTATCCTATTTCTACTGGTAGAGTCCCACAATCCATTGTTTTTCAAAAAGTGATGTTGGTCCAGAAAAATAAACGACCCAATCAAAAAATGGGCCAAAGAACTAAATAGACATTTCTCCAAAGAAGACATACGGATGGCTAACAAACACATGAAAAGATGCTCAACATCACTCATTATCAGAGAAATGCAAATCAAAACCACAATGAGGTACCACTTCACACCAGTCAGAATGGCTGCGATCCAAAAATCTGCAAGCAATAAATGCTGGAGAGGGTGTGGAGAAAGGGAACCCTCCTACACTTTTGGTGGGAATGCAAACTAGTACAGCCACTATGGAGAACAGTGTGGAGATTCCTTAAAAAATGGCAAATAGAACTACCTTATGACCCAGCAATCCCACCGCTGGGCATACACACTGAGGAAACCAGAATGGAAAGAGACACATGTACCCCAATGTTCATCTCAGCACTGTTTATAATAGCCAGGACATGGAAACAACCTAGATGTCCATCAGCAGATGAAGGGATAAGAAAGCTGTGGTACATATACACAATGGAGTATTGCTCAGCTGTTAAAAAGAATTGATTTGAATCAGTTCTGATGAGATGGATGAAACTGGAGCCAATTATACAGAGTGAAGTAAGCCAGAAAGAAAAACACCAATACAGTATACTAACACATATATATGGAATTTAGGAAAATGGCAATGACGACCCTGTATGCAAGACAGGAAAAAAGACACAGATGTGTATAATGGGCTTTTGGACTCAGAGGGAGAGGGAGAGGGTGGGATGATTTGGGAGAATGGCATTCTAACATGTATACTATCATGTAAGAATTGAATCGCTAGTCTATGTCTGACGCAGGGTGCAGCATGCTTGGGGCTGGTGCATGGGGATAACCCAGAGAGATGTTGTGGGGAGGGATGTGGGAGGGGGGTTCATGTTTGCGAACGCATGTAAGAATTAAAGATTTTAAAATTGAAAAAATAAAAAACTAAAAAAAAAAAAAAGTGATGTTGGACCTATGTGAGAACAAAGCTGAACTGTTGGGAGCAAAAATTGTATCAAATGTATTAGTGTCCAGTGGCTTCAGTGGCCTGTCTGCCTGGCAAAGTATTCTCAAACTCTCCCACATGAATCCTTGATTTCACACGGGATGACAAAGCACATCAGCCTTCATCCTGCTGGCAGTAGGACTCTGGGCAAAAATTCAGAATACTGGAACATTTTTTCAGTACTTCTATACTCCTTATACTTCTCTCCCTTGCCACTTGGGCTAGCTGGACAGCTTTTGGTGTAGTACCTTCTTGTGTCTTGACCTGAGTTCAATGGTTAATGTCTACCTGGATGAGGGGCAGAAACACTTCCTGCCTTGGTACCATTAGTCCACTGAAGACTGCATTCCTTTTGTCAGCAGCTTTCTAACTGGTTACTCCCTAAATCTGGTGCTTTCCACTTATAGTAAGAACATACTGCCCAAAAGTAGGACAAATCATCCAATACAGGTGAACTACACATGCCAGAGCCCGTCCTGGTTAATGCCTCCCCTATTCTTTTTTTCCTTCATTTTGAAAACTTTAATTGAACAGCAGCTTTGTGCCAAGCCTAGGGGATAGAAAGATACACAGACAAAGGTCTCTGCCTTGGAATGTGTCACAGTCTCTGAGGGACAAAGGTTGTAGGGACAAAGCACCTGAGGCTGTGCCTGCAAGTACAGTCAGATGATTCTAGGGGAGATAGTTGGTGTCTTTTTGATGCTCCAGCACAGATGTTCGGCAGGCGGTGGGGAGGGGTGTGCTCATTGAGGCAAGGACTTTAGTAGAAAGTGGGGCTCTGCTTATTCCCACATTGCTGGAAACCCCACTGCCAGGCAGAAATGGTAAGAAGCATCTGCCTCTGTTGAGGATAGGGGAGTAAAATTGAAGGTTTTAAAAATAATCGGTGATGGAAAATGGAAAAAGAGAGGTTTTGGAATGCCACTCTGGCTTGCATAATTCTGGAAAAACAAACCAAAAAGTTTCTGGAACCATGTTCTGGCATGTTTCCTTAATAACACAATCTTGTTTATGAAGAACACTTAAGATGGAGTCTAGAGCCTAAAGCAAATAAAAAAGATGAATAAATGTAATTACCTACATGCCTATTAATACTAGTTTGTATGATGTTATTGACCAAATACATGTCTTAATATTATACCACTGCTTTTATGGGAAAATTTAACTTTACCTCTAGCAATTCAAATACAGGACTTTTTCAGGCCTACAAATGTAAGGAGATATATATACTCGGGCCCAGTCTCGCTGAGACAGAACTCTACAAGAAGCATGGTTCCCTAGGCTCCAGCCCTCCAGACACTGAAAGCCTCACCCTGATAGCATTGACAGTGAAAAAACCTTAAAGTGGATGCTCAACACTATTGCACAGAACAATACTTTGGTATCCCTGGAATGGGTGTTGTCTTTGTCCAGTACTTCTCTAGAGCAAAAGGCTGAGTGCTGCCTGGGAAGGAACGGAGAAGAATGGAGGCCCAGATCTGCCTCCCCAGAAGCCAACTGGAGGCCAGTGTTGTTACCTGAGCCCCTTTTGTCTCTCTCATGACTTATCAAAAGATCTCTTCCAATGACATAAGACTGTCCCGAAAGTCCTGTTGCTAGCTTTCCAGTGATGCATTACTAATCATTGGTGATTTAGTGACCCAAAGGGAGAGCACCACAAGGCACTTAATCTAATACTGATGTGAAAAGTGATTCTCTGTTTGGAGGCAACAGACACTGCCCTCTCAGGCCTTGATGAGACTCAGGTTACACTATTAAATAACATTCTCTCTCTAGTAAAAAGGCATGGAAATAGCTCTGGGAATTACACTTCAGTCATGTCACATTCAGATTATCTCAACATTGATCTAAACAATGAATGTTATGATACACTTAGCCTTTTTCAACATTTTCTCATTTTAAGACAATAGAGCAGGATCTCCAAATACATTTGCAGATTGATTAATGGGTCAAACTCTTCACTCACATTTTAAAAAGATATATCCAAGGATTAGGTTTGCTACTGCTTTAAAAGATGTAAATCAATGTTTTAATGGCTGGGAAATTATAATAAAAGTACTAGAAAATATACTTTAACTTTAGTAAGGGTTTGTACAAGGAAATGCACTCTATAGTCAAAATCTCAGAAATATCCATGGAATGTAGGGCTGGCTTGAGTAAACAGAGCTGAAAAAGGAAAGACACGGGCACTGGAGTCAGTTACAAGGGACCTGCTCCTGGAGATGTGACTTGAACAAATGGTCAAGAATCAGCAAAGTCTTCTCTGCTGTTGTTAGTCTAGTCTTTATCCATTAAGCACACACAGAGTCCACTGGCAAATGGACAGATGAGTTTTTCAGGACGTCTCAATCAGTATTTTTAAGTACTTCCAGAGAACTGAGGATGAACAAGTAGCTTCAAATACAAGAGAAAAGATTTCATTCATTAAAAGTATCTTGAAAAAAATACTGCAATGTGGTCATCCTGGTTTGGGGTACGTTCAAGAGGAAAATGCATATCCATCTGTGATGGTCTGAAAAAGCTGCCTGCTTGAAGGAGGAAGCTGGAAGAGCCAGTCTCCTCTGGTATTAAGACGAGATGAATACTTGTTGGCTGGTGTTTTATTACTGCAGCTTCAGTGGTAACAAGCATATTTCTCAGCTGAGAACAGCAGAGATATATCTTAATCTGTGGAAGCGCCAGCCCCAGTTCCCTGAGAGCAGTGTCAGCGCATCAGCAGATGCCAAACAAGTAGCCTGTGGATACAAACTTAGAGGCTTAGGACACGGACTCTTCAAAGACCTTGAAACCTGGAAATTGTTTACAGAATGCAGTGTATTTGTATCACATTTTCAGGAGAGAGGATCAGTCTTCAAGATGAGTCTAGAGCCTCTGCTTTAGGGAATTCTGTCAAGAACCCTGTGCTCTAATTATTTGATGGTTCCTGGGACATTAAAACCTCTCAAACCTCTGCATCTTTGCTGAGGTTGGGAGGGTCTCCCAGAGGCCTTGGTGTGACTTTCTCAGGATGTGTGCCCCACACGCTGGGCAAACAAGGGGCTGTCTCCTCTGCTCACTTAGAATCATCTAGCCACACTGCAGGAGGGTCGTGCGTGCACAGCCTGCTGCTCTTCCCTGTGTCCCAGCAGTAAGCATAGTTTCTGGAATTGTGGCCGATGATACATACACAGCCTGACTCTCCTCCCCACTCACTGCTGCCAAACACCTTTGTGTGTATCATCGACTTCTGACCTGACCGTCCCATTCAGGATAAACTCTTCAGTTTCCTGGGTGATGTCAGGTTTCTTGCTTTAGGCTCCTTAATCTATCACTTCAGATAATTTTAAAAATAAAAATAAAAACCACAGACATGCTGCAGGATTAAATGATCACTGCTTCCAAATGAACACAAAGGCCAACTTTGTGTTTTTTACTGTCTGCTTCTCTCTCTCGATTATTTTGGCACAACTGACTGAAAAAATAAAGGATCTTTGGGTGTGAAATGATGCAATAATATTCTAACATGAAGCTAGAAGGTAACACTGGGATGCATTCATGTTGATAGACATAAGTCAGAAGATGCTGATGCTGCCAATGTTTGATATTTTATTAGAACGTAGAAACTCATTAAACTGATGGCATTATAAGCATGGCTTGCTACCTCTGTGTACTTTACTCTGACAGAGGGAGTATAAATACAAAGTCTGATCTTAAATGGAGGCTTTTAAAGACATTTACTTTCCTGACATGCACGGCCAAACTAAAGTTTATATAGTCCTCCCTTGAAGCCAAAAGAAATATAGGTTTAAGTCAAAATGCCTTTTATGACTCTCACATGAGGAGCTCAGGCTAAGTTCATGAAGTCAAGTCATGCCCCAGGGGAACTACTCTTAAATATGGAAAGCTATTTCCTAACCCAGGGCCAGGCTTCAGGCACAATGAGACTACATTGGCATCAGAGAAAGAGCTGACCAGATAGACAAGAACATCTATCCATAAGAGTATCCATGAAAGAATCAGTCTTCTCAATGCCTGATATCTGCATCTGTGAAAATAAGAGAGAAACAGAGAGGGGGCAATAAACAATCCGGTTTAAGAATATCAGAAGAATAGCAGAAAATTTGGGTCTCGGAAAATGAAGTATGATTCAGGCAAGAAATCATGGCCCTGAGAAACTTAGTTTTCAGAGAAGAACCAGGAATATTTGTGGGGAGTTGGAAGCGCTGGGCCCTGGCTAGGAGTCTGCTAAAGCAGATGCTTGCTGGACATGAAGGACCTGGGTGTCAGACAGCATGTGTACTGCAGGTGGTTCTGGGCTGCAGGGGAGAGAGCCGCACACGGGTCTTCAGAGCACTCAGTGAAAAGCACTGGGAGACACCTAAAGGTTTCACTTTAGATTAAAACTGCAGGAGGAACTTTGAACTGTCTAGACACCAAAACACGTGGGCCCAGAGAGAAGCAGCGTCTGCATTCTCATGGGCAAGACCCTACCCTATGCTGCAGTGAATGTTCTCTATATAAGGGTTTTAAAAGTCAGCTTCAGTCAGGTTCAAGAGGATCCTGTGACCTCTGAGATATAGATACATATATGGGTTATTGGCTTCAATTTTAATATTGTTTTGGAAAGTTCCTATTTAGAAGATTTCTTAATTGACAAATTTTGAAGTAAGGTTTATATGGAGTGTATTTAGGGATTTATCAGGAATGGGATATTTTGAGACTAGATTGTCAGATGGCTACACACTCCCATTCTTTGATAAGAGATGGGGAAATACCTACAACAACATGGGTGGGGATTTCAGCACCCTCTCACCACCGAACTTTTACAAATGCTCCTAGTCTACCTTTCATGGTCCCACAGAACAAGATGCACCCATCCCCTTCCTATGATGTCTTGACAATATTGAAGATGTTTCTCAGGGTCATTGAGTTCTCTCTTCTACAGTCAAAATATCCTTAATACCATCAGTATTTTCTCAAATGATCCTTTAATTATCTTGGTTGCTTTTATGTTGAATGTGTTGGCTTATCAAAAAATATTAAGCTCAGAATTTGAGATTTATTTATTCCTTAATACGTAATCATGAAAAGTGTCAAAGAGCTGATATAAAATCTGCAGAGAAGAGCAGAACTAGCATGTGCAGATGTCTCTGCTACTAGACTGTAATGAGCGAGTACTTAGAGTTGTATTGGCAGAGTCATGTACTTTCTATTAACTAAAATCGAATTAATTACCGCCCCAAATTGGAAGCAATCAAAATGTCCTTCAATAAGTGAATGGATTAAAAAAAAAAACAACTGTGATACATTCATACTATGGAGTATTATTTAGAGATAAGAGAATCGTCAAACCACAAAAAGACATGGAGAAATCTCAAATGCCTGTTACTAAGTAAAAAGAAGCCAATCTGGTTGGTTTTCAGAGGCACAAGGTGGATGTGGGAAAAAGGCAGTAACTTCTACTTATAAAATAAATAAGTCCTAAAAATAAATAAATAAATAATTAAATTAAATAAATAAGTCCCGAAGATGTCATGTACACCACAGTAACCATAGGAAACAATATTGTATTGTATATTTGAAAACTGCTAAGAGAGATCTTAAAAGTTCTCATCATACAAACACAGAGAATTGGTAACTATGTGCAGTAATGAATGCTAACTTAATTTACTGAAGTAATAACTTTATTACATATACCTACATTAGGCTGTACACTCATAACTAATTCAATGTTATGTGTCAATTCAGTCTCAAAAGATTAAAAAGAGAAGCAGCAGCCAAGCCAATCAGAAAAGACTCCACACTATATTCCAATTATCTCCCATTCTGGAAAGGATAAAACTAAAGAAACAGTAAAAAGAACAGTGGTTGCCACTATTTGGTAGCTGGTGGGGAGAGGACCGAGTAGTGAGGGACAGGAAAATTTTAGGGCAGTGCAACTATTGTGTAGGATAACATGATGGTGGATAAATGACACTGTGCATTTGTCAAAGCTACAGGGGGAGCTGAGTCAATACAGCAGAATTAGGAGGACATGGAGTCCACCTCCTCTCACAGTAGTATCAAGGATGCATTGATAAATGGAACAATCTTCACAGAGACCTGCTAAACACTAGCAGAGGACCTTGGACAAGAAAGATCCATGTGTCACTGGGTAGGACAAAAGAGAGAAAAGGAAGAAGAAAAGAAGAAGTGAAATGGGACCTGTGCCCCTGGGGAGCAGCTGAAGGAGAGGTTCCCATATCTGGGGAAACCCCCTCACTGGTGGGAGATCACCAGGGACAGATGGGAGGTTCAGGGGCCCAGAGGAGAGACCAACAATCAATCTGTGGTAAGCAGGACAGAATGAAATCTATACAGATGGTGCATGCCACAGTCCGGAGTGCCCCAGCCTGAGAGGTGTGTCCACTGGTATGGATGGGGGCTGGGTGCTGGAACATGCGATTTGAGGAGCAAACCTGGGGAGAGGACAGTTAGCTGTAAGGAGACAGTCTAAGGGTCTGGGAGTGAGGAATTCTGCAACTGCAAGGGTTCCTGCAGGGATCTCTTGTCTACCATAAAGGCAAAGAGCCATTGTTGAGTGATGCTGCTGCTGCTGCTGCTGCTGCTGCTGCTGCTGCTGCTGCTGCTGCTGCGAAATCGCTTCAGTTGTGTCTGACTCTGTGTGACCCCATAGACAGCAGCCCACGAAGCTTCCCCATCCCTGGGATTCTCCAGGCAAAAACACTGGAGTGGGTTGCCATTTCCTTCTCCAATGCATGAAAGTAAAAAGTGAAAGTGAAGTCACTCAGTCGTGTCTGACTCTTAGTGACCCCATGGACTGCAGCCTACCAGGCTCCTCCAGATGAGTGATGGGTAATGCCACCACTGTAGCCTCTCTCCCCATGCACACGCCCCTGCTTACTCAAGCAATAGGAAAGGCTCTCCGCAGGGCAGGTTTATGCACCTCTATCAGTCACCACCTCCTCTCCCTCCCACTTGAGTGAGCACATGAACCCCAGTGGGTCACCATGTCCACTCCCTCTTGCCTTAGTGGGGAGCAGATGCCTGAGGGTGGCGCACATGCAAAGATGGGACTGAAACCAAAGCTGAGCCCCACAGGCTGTGCAACTAAGAAAGAAGAGGTAAAATCTCCCCTTGCAGCTGTGTAAACCATGGATTAAACCCCTGCAAATGGCTTGGTAAAGTGAGCAGTTGTGGAACATCTGAACAGACAAGTGTTCCAAGTGAGATGCGTCTAGCTTTAGCAGCTGTAGACTTTGTGGATCTATACACATGTGGGTTGGGCCAGGCCAGAGTCTGAGCTGCACATACAGCACCCACAGCAGATCTAGATTTATGATTACTGCAATCCCTGGACCTGACTTCAGTGGATCTATGTTGGTGGCCTAATGAAGACAATGCCTGAAAGACCCCAGAGTCAATTGTCAGCATACCTACAGTTAAGGTGGGGCTGAGAGGAGTGACAACAATATTTTAATCTGAGAGCTTGCACAGTAGGTAAAAGGTGACACAACAGAGCACACTCACAGGTGAATAGCTCCAGAGAAGGAATATTCAGTGGGTTATCTTCCAGTGGGAATGCTCCATTCGTGCATACTTCATATAGCAGATCAGAAGCATAGCTAAGAAATAGATGTGGGGGTGTCTACTCTAATAACTAGGAAGCATATCCTACCCCTGACAGAACAGTGACAACCTCAGAGTAAAAGGAAGTCTTTGGTCAATATCCAGTACAAGCTCTGGTCACCACACCACCAAGGGGATATAGGCCACAACAAACTGAGGAAAGAGGTGGCAGACATCCATTGTAAAATCAGCTCTTGTACCAAAAATTAAGAAACTTAAACACTTGCAGGGTACACAGGGATGTTCCCACTTAAACATAGCCTTCCAAGACAGTCTGAGGGTCTGGCATTGACAGGAAGAAACCCCAGAGCATTTAGCCTTGAAGACCAGCAGGCTTGAGTGTGCAGGAGCTCCATGGGGCAGAAGGCAGAAACTCCACTCTTAGAGGGAGCACACAAGGTCTCACATGCACTGGAACTCAGCACAAAGCAGTACCTCCATAGGAACCTGGGCTAGATATAACTAGGGGCCTTGGAGAGTTTTCTGGGAAGGTAGGGCTTGGCTATAGCTCACCCGGGGAATGTTAATTGACATGAACTCTCCTGGAGATCCCCATTTTGGCACTGTGACCTGTCTCCACCCAACAGCCTGCAGGCTGCTGTGCTGGGATGCTTCAGGCACACAACCAACAAGACGAGCCCCACCCATCAGCAGAAAGGCTGCCTAAAGTCATACTAAGCTCACAGATACCCCAAAATGCACACCCTGATAGGGCCCTACCCATCAGAAGGACAGGACCCAGCTCCACTCACAGAGGGCAAACACTAGTCACTCCCACCAGGAAGGCTGCAGAAGTCTCCAAACAAACCTCACCCACTAGGGGGCAGACATCATAAGCAAGAGGAAATACAATCCTGCAGCCTGCAGAAAGGAAACCACAAACAGTTAGATGAAACGTGATGGCACAGAAATAAGTTGCAAATGAAGGAAGATAAAAACCCTCAAGAACAACTAAATGAAGAGGAGATAGGCAGTCTACCTGAAAAATAATTCAGAGTAATGATTATAAAGATGATTCAAAATCTTGAGAAAAGAATGGAGGCATAGATCAAGACATTACAAGAAATGTTTAACAAAGAGACAGAAGATTTAAAGAACAAGCAGAGATGAACAGCACAAAAACTGAAATGTAAAGTACAGTAGAAGGAATCAATAGCCAAATAACTGGGGCAGAAGAAAGAATAAAAGAGCCGTAAGACAGACTGGTGGAAATCACTGACATAGATCAAAGGAAAAAGAATGAAAAGAAATGAGGACAGTGTCAGAGACCTCTGGGACAATATTAAATGCATCAACATCCTCATTATATGGGTCCTAGAAGAAGAGAAAGAGAAAGGGCCTGAGAAAACACTTGAAGAAATTATAGCAAAAAATCATCTAATACGGGAAAGTAAACAGCCACCCAAGTCAAGGAAGTACAGAGAATTCCATGCAGGATAAGCTTAAGGAGAAACATCTCAAGACACATATCTATGAAACTGACAAAAATTAAAGAAAAAGGAAAAAAAAATATTAAAAGCAACAAGGGGGAAAAAAGCAGCAAATAACGTATAAGGGAATCCCCATAACGTTTTCAACTGATTTTTCAGCAGATATTCTCCAGGTCAGAAGTGGCATGATATATTTAGAGTGATGTAAAAGAAAATCCTACAACCAAGAATACTCTACCCAGCAAGGCTCTACTTCAGATTTGAGAAAGAAATCAAAAGCAAAAGCTAAGAGAATTTAGCACCACCAAACCAGCCTTACCAGAAATGGTACAGCAACTTCCCTAGGCATGGGGAACAAAAGAGGCCACAACTAGAAACAAGAAAATCACAAAAGGGAAATCTCACTGGTTAAGGCAAACCTAAAGTAAGATGAGAAAATCATCCATACACAAATGTGACACCAAAGCAAGCAACCATGAGAAGAGGAGAGCACAAATGTAGGAAATGGGAATTGCATTTGAAATTGAGACCAGCAACTTAAAACAACCTTGTGTATATATAGACTGCTGCATCAAAACCTCACGGGAAATGTAAACCAAAGTCTACAATAGATACACACACAAAAATAAAAAAGCAACCCAAATGTAACACTAAAGATAGTCATCACACCATAAGAGACACGAACAAAAGAGGAAGAGAAGAAGAAAGACCTATGAAATCAACTCCAAAAAGAAAATGGCAATAGGAACATATATACTGATAATTACCTTAAATGTAAATGGATTAAATTTTACACTCAAAAGACATAGACCGGATAAATGAATACAAAGCAAGGCACATATGTGCTGCTTACAGGAAACCCAATTCAGACTTTAGGACATATACAGACTGAAAGTGAGGGGATGGAAAAAGATATTCTATACAAATGGAAATCAAAACCAGGAAGAAATAGAAAATCTTAACAGACCCATCACATGCACGGAAATTGATACGGTAATCAGAAATCTTCCAGCAAACAAAAGCCCAGGTCCAGACGGCTTCACAGCTGAATTCTACCAAAAATTTCGAGAAGAGCTAACACCTATCCTCCTCAAACTCTTCCAGAAAATTGCAGAGGAAGGTAAACTTCCAAACTCATTCTATGAGGCCACCATCACCCTAATACCAAAACCTGACAAAGATGTCACCAAAAAAGAAAACTACAGGCCAATATCTCTGATGAACATAGATGCAAAAATCCTCAACAAAATTCTAGCAATCAGAATCCAACAACACATTAAAAAGATCATACACCATGACCAAGTGGGCTTTATCCCAGGGATGCAAGGATTCTTCAATATCTGCAAATCAATCAATGCAATGCACCACATTAACAAATTGAAAATAAAAACCATATGATTATCTCAATAGATGCAGAGAAGGCCTTTGACAAAATTCAACATCCATTTATGATAAAAACTCTCCAGAAAGCAGGAATAGAAGGAACATACCTCAACATAATAAAAGCTATCTATGACAAACCCACAGCAAACATTATCCTCAATGGTGAAAAATTGAAAGCATTTCCCCTAAAGTCAGGAACAAGACAAGGGTGTCCACTTTCACCGCTACTATTCAACATAGTTCTGGAAGTCTTGGCCACAGCAATCAGAGCAGAAAAAGAAATAAAAGGAATCCAAATTGGAAAAGAAGAAATAAAACTCTCACTGTTTGCAGATGACATGATCCTCTACATGGAAAACCCTAAAGACTCCACCAGAAAATTACTAGAGCTCATCAATGAATATAGTAAAGTTGCAGGATATAAAATCAACACACAGAAATCCCTTGCATTCCTATACACGAATAATGAGAAAGTAGAAAAGAAATTAAGGAAACAATTCCATTCACCATTGCAACGAAAAGAATAAAATACTTAGGAATATATCTACCTAAAGAAACTAAAGACCTATATATAGAAAACTATAAAACACTGATGAAAGAAATCAAAGAGGACACTAATAGATGGAGAAATATACCATGTTCATGGATTGGAAGAATCAATATAGTGAAAATGAGTATACTACCCAAAGCAATTTACAAATTCAATGCAATCCCTATCAAGCTACCAGCCACATTTTTCACAGAAATAGAACAAATAATTTCAAGATTTGTATGGAAATACAAAAAACCTCGAATAGCCAAAGCAATCTTGAGAAAGAAGAATGGAACTGGAGGAATCAACTTGCCTGACTTCAGGCTCTACTACAAAGCCACAGTCATCAAGACAGTATGGTACTGGCACAAAGACAGACATATAGATCAATGGAACAAAATAGAAAGCCCAGAGATAAATCCACACACATATGGACACCTTATCTTTGACAAAGGAGGCAAGAATATACAATGGAGTAAAGACAATCTCTTTAACAAGTGGTGCTGGGAAAACTGGTCAACCACTTGTAAAAGAATGAAACTAGATCACTTTCTAACACCGCACACAAAAATAAACTCAAAATGGATTAAAGATCTAAATGTAAGATCAGAAACTATAAAACTCCTAGAGGAGAACATAGGCAAAACACTCTCAGACATAAATCACAGCAGGATCCTCTATGATCCACCTCCCAGAATGCTGGAAATAAAAGCAAAAATAAACAAATGGGATCTAATTAAAATTAAAAGCTTCTGCACAACAAAGGAAAATATAAGCAAGGTGAAAAGACAGCCTTCTGAATGGGAGAAAATAATAGCAAATGAAGCAACTGACAAACAACTAATCTCAAAAATATACAAGCAACTTATGCAGCTCAATTCCAGAAAATAAACGACCCATTCAAAAAATGGGCCAAAGAACTAAATAGACATTTCTCCAAAGAAGACATACAGATGGCTAACAAACACATGAAAAGATGCTCAACATCACTCATTATCAGAGAAATGCAAATCAAGACCACAATGAGGTACCACTTCACACCAGTCAGAATGGCTGCGATCCAAAAATCTGCAAGCAATAAATGCTGGAGAGGGTGTGGAGAAAAAGGGAACCCTCCTACACTGTTGGTGGGAATGCAAACTAGTACAGCCACTATGGAGAACAGTGTGGAGATTCCTTAAAAAATGGCAAATAGAACTACCTTATGACCCAGCAATCCCACCGCTGGGCATACACACCGAGGAAACCAGAATTGAAAGAGACACATGTACCCCAATGTTCATCGCAGCACTGTTTATAATAGCCAGGACATGGAAACAACCTAGATGTCCATCAGCAGATGAATGGATAAGAAAGCTGTGGTACATATACACAATGGAGTATTACTCAGCCGTTAAAAGAATTCATTTGAATCAGTTCTGATGAGATGGATGAAACTGGAGCCAATTATACAGAGTGAAGTAAGCCAGAAAGAAAAACACCAATACAGTATACTAACACATATATATGGAATTTAGGAAGATGGCAATGACGACCCTGTATGCAAGACAGGGAAAGAGACACAGATGTGTATAACGGACTTTTGGACTCGGAGGGAGAGGGAGAGGGTGGGATGATTTGGGAGAATGACATTCTAACATGTATACTATCATGTGAATTGAATCGCCAGTCTATGTCTGAAGCAGGATGCAGCATGCTTGGGGATGGTGCATGGGGATGACCCAGAAAGATGTTATGGGGAGGGAGGTGGGAGGGGGTTCATGTTTGGGAATGCATGTAAGAATTAAAGATTTTAAAATTTAAAAAAAAAAATAAAAAAATAAAACTTGAAAAAAAAAAAGAAAGTTGTAGAAGTAATATTCACATCAGATGAAGTAGACTTTAAAATAAAGGCTGTTATAAGAGATGAGAAGGACACTACTTAATGATCAAGGGATCAGTCCAAGAAGAAGATAAAACAACTGAAAATTATATGCACTCACCATAGGAGCATCTCAATTATAAGGCAAATGCTAACAGGCAGAAGGTGGTAGTGGTAAAGAACCTGCCTGCCAATGCAGGAGGCTTAAGAGATGCAGGTTTGATCCCTGGTTTGGGAAGATCCCCTGGAGAAAGAAATAGCAACCCATTCCAGCATTCTTGACTGGAAAATCCCATGGACAGAAGAGCCTGGTGGGCTACAGTCCATAGAGTCACAAAGAGCCAAACACTACTGAAGTGACTTAGCATGCGTGCAACATAATAATAGTGGGGACTTTAATATTCCACTTACATCAGTGGACAGGTCATCCAGACAGAGAATTGATAAGAACGCACAAACTTTAAATAACACATTAGACCAGATAGACTTAACTGACATTTTTGAAACAGTCCATCCAAAAGCAGTAGAATACACTTTCTTTTCCAGTTACACAAGGAACATTCTCCAGGATAGGTCGCATCTTGGGCCACAAATCAATCCTCTGTAAATTTAACAATAGCAAAGTTCAATGAAATGATAAGCTGGTTCTTTTAAAACTGATAAACCTTTAGGCATTAAAAAAAAAAAAAGGGAGAAGCCTCATATCAAAATTAGAAATGAAAAAGGAAACGTGAACATCACTCAGTCAATTCTTAGCGACCAGGACAGAATACTGTAGTGGGTAGCCAGCATACTAGCTCTAGGCCAGAATATTGGAGTGGGTAGCCTTTCCCTTCTCCAGGGGATCTTCCCAACCCAGGGATTAAGCCCAGGTCTCCTGCACTGCAGGTGGATTCTTTACCAGCTGAGCCACAAGGGAAGCTCAAGAATACTAGAGTGGGTAGCCTCTCCCTTCTCCGGCAGATCTTCCCAACCTAGGAACCAAATCAGGGACTCCTGCATTGCAGGCAGATTCTTTACCAACTGAGCTATCAGGGAAGCCCTGAAAAAGAAAAAATTACAACTAACACTGCAGAAATACAAAGGATCATAAGAGACAAAGGATCAAAAGATCAGAAGAGATCACAAGCAACTATACACTGATAAATTAGAAAACCGAGAATAAATGGACACTTTTAGAAAGATATGGACTTCCAAGACTGAACTAGGAAGAAATAGAAAATATGAACATTTTTGAACATTCCAATCACAACTAATGAAAGTGAAACTGCTATCAACAAACTTCCAACAAGCAAAAGTCCAGGAGCAAATGGCTTCACAGGTGAATTCAATTAAATATTTAGAGAAGAGTTAACTTTTACTCTTTTAAAACTCTTTTAAACTTGCAGAGGGAGGCATACTTACAAGGTCATTATATGGGACAACCATCACCCTGATACCAAAACCAAATATGGCTGTCACAAAAAAGAAAATTACAGATGTAATTACAGATGATTAGATCTGCTAAACATAGTGCTTGAAAAACTATCAATGGAGGTTCATAATGTTGTACAGATGGGAGTGATAAAAATCATTCCAAGAAAAACCAATGCAAAAAGGAAAAATGGTTGTCTGAGGAGGGCTTACAAATAGCTGAGAAAAGAAGAGAAATGAAAGGCAAAGGAGAAACAGAAAGATATACCTATCTGAATGCAGAGTTCCAAAGAATACCAAGAAGAGATAAGAAAGACTTAAGTGAACAATGCAAAGAAATAAAGGAAAACAATAGAATGGCAAATAGAAGAAAACAATAGAATGGCAAAGACTAGAGATCTCTTCAAGAAAATTAGAGATACCAAGGGAATATTTCATGTAAAGATGGGCACAATAAAGGACAGAAAAGGTACGGACTTAGAAGCAGAAGAAATTCAGAAGAGGTAGCAAGAAGACACAAAACTATACAAAAAAGGTCTTCATGACCTAGATAACGACGATCATTCACCTAGAGTCAGATATACTGGAGTGTTAAGTCAAATGGGCCTTAGGAAGCATCACTATAAACAAAGTTAGTGGAGATGATGGAATTCCAGTTGAGCTATTTCAAATCCTAAAAGATGATGCTGTTAGAGTGCTGCACTCAATACGCTGGAAAATTTGGAAAACTCAGCAATGCCCACAGGACTGGAAAGTTAGTTCTCATTCCAATTCCAAAGAAAGACAATGGCAAATAATGTTCACACTATCACACAATTGTACTCATTTGACGTGCTGGCAAGGTCATGCTCAAAATCCTTCAAGCTAGGCTTCAATAATATGTGAACTGAAAATTTCCAGATGTTCAAGCTAGATTTAGAAAGGGTAGAGGAACTGGAGATGAAATTGCCAAAATTGGTTGGATCAAAGAAGAAACAAGAGAATTCCAGAAAAAATCTACTTCTGCTTTATTGACTGTGCTAAAGCCTTTGACTCTGGATCACTTTAAACTGAGGAAAATTCTTAAAGAGATGGCAACACCAGACCACCTTACCTGCCTCCCGAGAAACCTGTATTCAGGTCAAGAAGCAACAGTTAGAACTGGACATGGAACAACAGAATGGTTCCAAATTGGGAAAGGAGTATGTCAAGACTGTATATTGTCATCCTGCTTTATAAATTTATATGCAAAGTACATCATGTGAAATGGGCTAGATGAAGCACAAGCTGGAATCAAGAATGCTGGGATAAATATCAATAACCTCAGATATGCAGATGACTCCACTCTTATGGCAGAAAATGAAGAGGAACTAAAGAGCCTCTTGATGAAGGTGAAAAAGGAGAGTGAAAAAGCTGGCTTAAAACTCAACATTCAAAACACCAAGATCATGGCATCTGGTCTCATCACTTCATGGAAAATAGATGGGGAACAAATGGAAACAGGGGACTGACTTTATTTTCTTGGGCTCCAAAATCACTGCAGATGGTGACTGCAGCCATGAAATTAAAAGACATTTGCTCCTGCAGCCATGAAATTAAAAGACATGTGAAGAAAAGCTATGACAAACCTAGACAGCATATTAAAAAGCAGAGATATTATTTTGCCAACAAATGTCTGTATAGTCAAAGCTATGTTTTTTCCAGTAGTCATTATGGATGGGAGAATTGGACCATAAAGAGGGATGAATGCAGAAGAATTGATGTTTTTGAAATGTGGTGTTGGAAAAGACTCTTGAGATCCCCTTGGACTTCAGGGAGATCCAATTAGTCAATCCTAAAGGAAAATCAACCCTGAATATTCATTGCAAGGACTCATGTTGAAGCTGAAGGTCCAATACTGTGGCCACTTGATGCAAAGATGTGACTCATTGGAAAGGACCTTGATGCTAGGAAAGATAGAAGTCAGGAGATGAAGGTGATGACAGAGGATGAGATTGTTGGATGGCATCACTGACTCAATGGACATGAGTTTAAGCAAGCTCTGGGAGATGGTGAGGGCAGGAAAGCCTGGTGTGCTGCAGTCCATGGGGTCTCAAAGAGTTGGACACATCTGAATGACTGAACAACAACAATCCCTGGTGAAGACTCATACAAAATCCTCAACAAAAGCTGGCAAACCAAATTTAATAACATTTTAAAAGGATCATACACCATGATCAAGTGGAATTTATCCCAGTGATGCAAGGTTTTCAATATATACAAATTAATTAGTGTGATACACCACATTAACAAACTGAAGAATAAAAACCACATGGTCATATCAACAGATGCAGAAAAAGCTTTTGACCAAATTCAACATCTATTTATGATAAAAAAATATATCTCCCCAGAAAGTGGGCAGAGGAAATCTATCTCAACATAAATATAGTTGCCATATATGGCAAATACACAACAAGCAGCATTCTCTACAGTGAAAATCTGAAAACTTTTCTTCTAAGATCAGGAATAAGAATACCAAGAAGTCCATTCTCATCATTTTTATTCAGCATTGTTTTGGAAGTTCTAGCCATGGCAAATAGAGAAGAAAAGGAGATAAAAGGAATCCTAATTGAGAAACTAGAAGTAAAACTATCCTATGAAATGATAATATACTTAGAAAAATCCTAAAGATGCTATCAGAAGACTACTGGAGCTTATCAATGAGTTTTGCAAAGTTGCAGGACATCAAATTAATACACAGAAATATCTTGCATTCTTCTACACTGATGAAGAAAAATCAGAAAGAAAAATAAAGGAAACAAACCTTATTTATCAACACAACAAAAAGAATAAAATACTTAGGAATAAACCTCAGTTCAGTTCAGTTCAGTCGCTCAGTCGTGTCCGACTCTTTGCGACCCCATGAATCACAGCACACCAGGCCTCCCTGTCCATCACCAACTCCAAGAGTTTAATCAGACTCACGTCCATCGAGTCAGCGATGCCATCCAGCCACCTCATCCTCTGTCGTCCCCTTCTCCTCCTGCCCCCAATCCCTTCCAGCATCACAGTCTTTTCCAGTGAGTCAGCTCTTTGCATGAGGTGGCCAAAGTACTAAAGTTTCAGTTTTAGCATCATTTCCTCCAAAGAAATCCCAGGGTTGATCTCCTTCAGAATGGACTGGTTGGATCTCCTTGCAGTCCAAGGGACTCTCAAGGGTCTTCTCCAACACCACAGTTCAAAAGCATCAATTCTTCAGCACCCAGCCTTCTTCACAGTCCAACTCTCACATCCATACATGACCACTGGACAAACCATAGCCTTGACTAGACAGACCTTTGTTGGCAAAGTAATGTCTCTGCTTTTCAACATGCTGTCTAGGTTGGTCATAACTTTCCTTCCAGTAAACCTACTTAAGGACAAAGAGACCTGTACTCAGAAAACTATGAGTGATGATGAAAGAAATCAAAGATGACACAAACAGATGTAGGGATATACCGTGTTCTTGAGCTGAAAGAACCAATATTGTGAAAATGACTATACTAGTCAAAACAGCCTATAGATTCAAGACAATCCTAATCAAATTACAAGTGGCATTTTTCGCAGAATTAGAACAAAAATTTTACAATGTGTTTGGAAATATAAAAGATCCTGAATAGCCAGAGCTATCTTGAGACAGAAAAATGAAGCTGGGGTAATCAGGCTCATTGACTTCAGACTTCTATAAAACTACAGTAACCAGTATGGTACTGGCACAAAAGCAGAAATATAAAAAATAGGACAGGATAGAAAATCCAGAGATAAACCCAGGCATCTATGGTCAATTAACCTATGACAAAGGAAGCAAAAATATACAACGGAGAAAAGACAGTCTCTCCAATAAGCAGTGCTGAGAAAACTAGACAGACACATGAAAAAAAATGAAATTAGAATACTCCCTAACAGAAAAATAAACTCAAAATGGATTAAAGACCTAAATGTAAGGCTGAGTATTATAAAACTCTTAGAGGAAGACATAGGCAGAACACACTCTGACATAAATTGCAGCAAGATCTTTTTTGACCCCTATCTTTAGATAATGAAAATAAAAACAAATATAAAAATAAGCAAATGGGACCTAATTAAATTTAAAAGCTTTTTCACAGCACCCATGGTGGATTCATGTTGATGTGTGGCAAAACCAATACAATATTATAAAATAATTAACCTCCAATTAAAATAAATAAATTTATATAAAAATAAACCATAAACAAAAGGTAAAGACAACCTACAGAATAGAAGGAAATATTTGCAAATGAAGCAACTGATGGATTAATCTCCCAAATATATAAACAGTTCATGCAGTTCAACATGAAAAGAAACACACAACACAATAGAAAAAAATGGACAAATGGGCAGAAGATCTAAATGGACATTCTCCAAAGAAGACATATAGATGGCCAAAAAGTACATGAAAGGATGTTCAACATCACTAATTATTAGAGAAATGAAAATCAAAACTACAATGAGATATCTACCTCATAGCATCAAGACCTCTACAAATAATAAATGCTGTAGAAACTGTGGAGAAAAGGGAACCTTTCTACACTGTTGGTTGGAATGTCAACTGGTACAGCAGTATGGAGAACAGTATGAAATTCCTTAAAAAAAAAAAAAGACCTATGATATGATTCAGTAATTCCACTCCTGGGCATATATACCTAGAAAACCATAATTAGAAAAGATACATGCACCCCAATTTTCATTGCAGCACTATTTACAATAGCCAGGACATGGAAGCAACCTAAATGTCCACTAACAGGTACATGCATGAAGATGTGGTACTTATATACAATGGCATATTACTTGGTTGTAATAAAGAATGAAATAATGCCACTTGTAGCAACATGGTTGAACCTATAAATTGTCATACTGAGTGAAGTAAGTTAGAGAAAAACAAATGTGGTATTTCTTGCATGTAGAATCTTTAAAAAATGATAAATATAAACTTATTTACAAAACGGAGTCATGGATGTGGAAATAAACTTATGGGGCAGGGAAGTAGCAGCTGTTGTTCAGTAGCTAAGTCATGTCTGACTCTTTGTGGCCCCAGGGACTGCAGCACACCAGGCTTCCCTGTCCTTCATTATCTCTTGGAGTTTGCTCAAACTCATGTCCATTGAGTCAGTGATGCCATCCAACCATCTCATCCTGTGTCACCCACATCTCCTCCCCTCAATCTCTTCCAGCATTAGGGTCTTTTCCAATGAGTTGGCTCTTCCCATCAGGTGGCCAAGGTAGCAGAGATTCAGCTTCAACATCAGTCCTTCCAATGAAAATCGGGGTTGGCTTTCCTTAGGATTGACTGGATGGATCTCCTTGCCATCCAGGGGATTCTCAAGAGACGTCTGCAGTACCATAGTAGCATCCACTCTTTGGTGCTCAGCCTTCTTTATAGTCCAACTCTCACATCTGTACATGACTACTGGAAAAACCCTAGTTTTGACTATATGGACCTTTGTTGGCAAGCGATGTCTCTGCTTTTTAATACAGGTTTGTCATAGGTTTGTCATAGCGTTTCTTCCATAGAGCAGGTGTCTTTAATTTCGTGGCTGCAGTCACCATCTGCAGTGATTTTGGAGCTCAGGTAAAGCTAAAGTCTGTCACTGTTTCCACTTTTTCCCCATCTATTTGGGAAGTGATGAGACCAGATACCATGATCTTAGTTTTTTGAATATTGAATTTTAAGCCTACTTTTTCACTCTCCTTTTTCACTCTCATCAAGAGGCTCTTTAGTGCCCCTTCACTTTCTGCCCTTAGGGTGGTGTCATCTGCATATCTGAAGTCGCTGGTATTTCCTCCCAGTAATTTTGATTTCAGCTTGGGATTCATCCAGCCCAGCACTTCACATGATGTGCTCTGCATATAATTTTATAAAGCAGGATGACAATATATAGACTTGACATACTCCTTTTTCAATTTAGAACCAGTATTTTTTTCCATGTCTGGTTCTAACTGTTGCTTCTTGACCTGAATACAAGTTTCTCAGGAGACAGATAAGGTAGTCCGGTGTTGCCATCTCTTTAAGAATTTTCTGCAGTTCGTTGTGATCCACAGAGTTAAAGATTTTAGCGTAGTCAATAAGCAGAGGTAGTTTTTTTTTTTTTTCTGGAATTCCCTTGCTTTTTCTATGATCCAGTGGGTGTTGGCAATTTCATCTCTAGTTCCCCTGCCTTTTCTAAATCCAACTTACACATCTGGAAGCTCTTAATTCACATACTGCTGTAGCTTAGCTTGAAGGATTTTGAGCATTACCTTGCTTGCATGTGAGATGAACACAAGTGTACCGTAGTTTGAACATACCTTGGAAGTGCCTTTCCTTGGGATTGGAATGAAAACTGACCTTTTCCAATCCAGCGGCCACTGCTGCATTTTCCTGATTTGTTGGCATATTGACTGCAGCACTTTAACAGCATCATCTTTAGGATTTCAAATAGCTCAGCTGAAATTACATCACCGCCATTAGCTTTGTTGGTAGTAACACTTCCTAAGGCTCACTTGACTTCACACTCTAGGATGTCTGGCTCTAGGCGAGTGATCACGCCATTGTGGTATCTGGGTCATGAAGATCTTATCTGTAGAGTTCTTCTGTGTATTCTTGCCACTTTTTCTTAATATCTTCTGCTTCTATTAGGTCCATACCATTTCTGTCCTTTATTGTGCCCATCTTTGCATGAAATGTTCCCTTGTTATCTTCAGTTTTCTTGAAGAGATCGCTAGTCTTTCCCATTTTATTGTTTTCCTTTATTTTTTCCATTATTTACTTAAGAAGGCTTTTTATCTTTCCTTGCTATTTTTTTGGAATTCTGCATTCAATTGAATATGTTTTTCCCTTTCCTCCTTGCTTCTCTTTCCTCAGCTATTTGTAAGCCTCCTCAGACAACCGCTTCCCCTTCTTGGATTTCTTTTTCTCAGGGATGGTTTGGTCATTGTCTCCTGTACAGTGTTACAAAGTGGCAGACAAAAGGATAACTCAGGGGATTGCGATTATCACATACATATTGTTATTGTTGTTGTTTGGTAGCTAAGTCACCTGCAAGGCTCCTCTGTCCATGCAATTTCCCAGGCAAGAATATAGGAGTGAGTTGTCATTTCCTTCTCCAGGGGATCTTCCTGACCCGGGGATGAAACCCATATCTCCCACATGGAGTTCTCTACCATTGAGCCACCAGGGAAACTCTGACACACACACACACTACTATGTAGAAAGTAAATAACTAGTAAGGATCTGCTGTGTAGCACAAGGAATTCTGCTCAGTACACTTAAGGACGTATACAGGAAGATAATCTAAAACAGAATGGGTTCACTTTGCTGCACAGCAGAAATAAATGCAACAGTCTAATTCAACTATACTCCAATAAAAATTTTTAAAAAAAATGAAGCTATACAACACAATGAAGAACCTTAATGCAAACAATAGACGTTACTTGATAGTAATGTATCAACATTGGTTCATTGATTATAACAAATGCACCATAGGGAAAAAAAAAAAACAAAAAACAGAAAACCCCCAACTCTCAAAATTAGTTTCCAGAATCCCCATACTATGTCATTTCACACCAATATCTTATTTTTCTTTTACCTTCTGAGCCCACAGGTGGGCTTTTTATTTAGTTCCTATTAAACTTCCTATTTATTAGTTTGATAGTGTTTGACCATGAATCTATCCCCCAGAACATGCCTTGTTATCTTATAGGTACATGTTACCCAGTAGTTTGGTGGGTATGTCCTCTGTTAATGTATATGTTGTGAATGAAAATGAATGAACCACTTTCTTTAACAACTATTTGTTAAGTAACTGGTATGTATTTCATTTCTCTAGGTAGCAGTGAGTAAAATAGACAATAGCCTCTGTCCTGGTGGAACTTATATTTTTGAGCAGGAAGACAGACATAACCAATAACATCACAAATGAGTTCCAAAAAAAAGGTTAGAAAATGATAAGTGTCATGAGAAAAAGCAGAATGGGGTGGAGGGGATGATTCATTATTCAAACGCCCTCATTCTGAGCTTAGAAGGAACATGGTGGGTCTGAGGCACACACCAAGGCCAGTCTGTGATGGCCATGTGATTCAGAGACAGTGATCCAGATGAGGCCACTGGATGCTGTGGGGCCAGAACACACTGGGCTGTGTGAGCTGACTTAGAACCCTATGCCCTCCTCCCCCCACACTAAAAAGGCATTACTCAGTTTTAAACAATAGGGATGAAATGAACATTTTGAAAAGAAAATTGACAGGAGGGAGGTGAGAAGTGCTGGGGGAGGCCAGTCCAGTGGGGCCATGGGCTTGAAGCACAGTGGAGAGAGGAAGCAGGGGGTGCTGTAAAGAAGAGCTAACTCTGGGCCTCCAACCTGAACAGCTGGGTGAGAGGGAGGAGTGTGCCCTGAAATGGGGAGCCCTGGGCCAGTAGGGTGGCCTGATGGGAATGAGGTGCCTGTGATGCCCACAGGCTAGAGAAGTGGCGGGCAGGCAGGCCCATCTATGGGCCTGGAGATCAGACCCATGTGTTCATTCAACAAGCTTTAACTTTCTCTAGCTAGGGAAATATTGTGAGCCACTTTTTCTACATGCTTGCAAGAGTATCACAAAAGAATGCTAGTGGAGAGGAAAACAGGGTATCATGCCACACAGCCACAAGTGAAGTTTCCATGAGTTGACTGAACTTATCTGAGTTCAGCTCCCTCTTTTGAAAGTTGTAGTCATCACATTAGGGAACTTTTTTTTTTTTTTTTTTGGCCATGTTTGAAAAAGATAATGTATTAAAAACTCCAACAGATCTTTTCTTGTTGAGATAAGAATCCTCAAGTCTCCTCACTATCTCTGCCTATCTATCACCTTCCTTCTATTTTTCCCTTTAGAGTTTCCTATTTTACTAATTTGACTTTCAAAAAAGGAACTTTGTTCTCACATGTCTTTTCCCCAGTTTCCCTACACAGTCTCTTCATCAGTAATTGACACATCTCTAAAAATCTGCTCTAGAATTTTTTTAATATTGACCACAAAAAAGTTGTGTATGTAAGAACACATCATATTTTCTTTTAGCAAGTCTTTACCTACATCTGAGTCTCCTATTACCCTTGCACAAACCCTAAATGCTTAGTAACAGCTTTTGTCACAACATCAATTCACCATCACTTGGTTTTAATCCAGCTGTACTAGGCAGTGAAAGAGAAACTAAGAACATGGACAATGACCCTCTGAAATTGGGATTTGGCAACACAGCTTTGGTGAAAAGACAAAAGGTGAGAAAAGTGCAATGTTGATGTACTGTTGTAAAATGATCAGTCATTCTGCTCAGCCTCATTGATAGAACTAGGAAACAGGATGATACATCCCAATGATATTAAGGAGCAGTATTACTTGGAATAAAAGAAAAGGCAAAGAGAAAGAAAGCCAGGCTCAGTGGGATTTGAGTTCATTATTTAAGAGGTAGGATCATCACAGTGTGACCAAGAAAAGAAATTGCTTAAGTGAAACTGAAGTGAAGATTTTCAGGGTTCAGAAGAATAGTTTGAGAAAAATTATAACATAATATAAGAGTCTCTACCACATATAGAAACATACTATAAAATATCATACTTCTAGCATGGGTGGAAAACATGTGAGCAGAAAAGTATAGAAAGCCCTAAAGTTGACATAGATGAGTGTGGGATTATTTAAATAATGCTGGATAATGACTGGGAAATGGCAGAAACTTAATAAATTATATTGGATTAAGATTAAGATTTTGGAAAAAGTAAATATATAACCATATTCAAATAATCTCTGAACATACCAAATAACTAAATATTAGAGAAATCACAGATGAGCTTGTGTAAAGGCAGAATTTGTTATAATTTTAAAGTGTTGATAGCACTTGAAGAATTGAATAAATATAAAAATAGGAGAGAAAAATGTCAGGAATGTAAAATTTTTATAAGCAAAAATGGTTAAAATAAAAATGCAACAGGAGACGGGGCAACATATACAATATACAGACTAAGAAAGAAAGTAGTATAAATTGCTACAGCCCTAATGGAATGTTAATTTGCTATGAAAATATTCGTATAACTTGGACTGGTATTCTAAACTCTAAAAATGTATCCCAAAGAAATAGTAAAAAGGAGAAAAAAGTTAGGCCCTTGAAAGTATTAATTGCAGGATCGTCTGTACCTGTAAAATAATAAAAACAAACCAAGGGCTTCCGGTTCAACATGGGGGAGTAGAAGGACATGCACTCATCTCCCGCAAGAGCACCAAAATCACAACTAGTTGTTAATTGTATTGCTGATTGATTGTTGAACAATTGTTGAACAATTGTTTGCTGAACCCAGGGTAGGCAAAGTGTGAGCTAAAAGGCTGGAAGAAGATTCGAGGAGCTGTAGGAACTGGACACAAGTTTATTCTCTCCTGGCTGACACATAGCTGTAGCAGCAGACACACTATGTTCTCTCCTCTCATAGCTGACTCAATGGACACACCCATGATGTGGCAGCAATACGCCACTGCTTTTTAGGTGAAACTCATATATCCTTACAGCACAAGGTCGCCCGTGACCAAGTGAGTACCTCATGACACACACGTGCAGTGCTCACGCAGATCTCAGCTGTTACGTAGCCATTATTTACAAAACGTGGGGTGAGAGAGCCTGAACACGCCATCTTGGCTAATTTGCTCTCTCCCCACAACAACCATCAAGAGGATACTGGAACCTACCCAAAAAAGATACTCCACATCCAAAGACAAAGAAGAAACCACATTGAGGCAGTAGGAGGGACACAGTCACCATAAAATCAAATTCCATACCTGCCAGGTAGGTGACCCACAAACTGGAGAACAGTAATAGCAAAAATGTTAATCTCCCATTGTGAAGGTTCTGAACCCCATGTCAGGCATATCAGTCTAGGGATCCAAAAAAAGGGACTGGAAATCCCCCAGGGAAGCTACCTTGAAGGCCAGTGGGTTTGATTACAAGACTTCCACAGAGCTTGGGGAAACAGAAACTCCAATCTTGGAGGGCACAAACAAAACATTTCATGCACCAAGACTCAGAAGAAAGGAGTAGTGACCCCACAGAAGACTGAACCAAAACTACCTGCTAGTGTTGGAATATCTCCTGTGGGTTGTCAGGGGCTCACCACAGGAACAGGGGCACCGGCAGCAGCAGTCTGGGAAGATCTCCCTTGGCATAAATCCTCTTGGAGGTTGCCATTAGCCCAAACAATACTGGGGTTTCAGCTTTGGGACCATGTGGCATCCAGTTTATGCTGACTGGAGCCCAGTTTCCCCAGGACCCACTGGGGCTTTGGCTTGTAGAATGCTTGGGGGTGAGTCCCTGCTGCCAGCCTGAGCTTCCAGACAACCCGAGGGTGAGTTGATGCTAACAGAAGCTGAGTCTCCTCAGGACCCACTGGGGTTTCAGCTTTGGGACCGTGGGATGTTCAGTTCACACTGACAGGGGCCTGGTCTCTTCAGGACCTGCCAGGAGGTGGTGCCACTGGAAGAAGTTCATCCAGAGGACCCAAGATGTGGTGACTACTAATTGAGTCTTCCCACAGTGCTTCTTCATAAATGTGGACTCCTACAAGGGTGATGAGCATCACAACTTCCCTTGAACTTGATGTGGGGTGTGAGTGAAATATGTCTCTTAAAATCGGCTTCTTGAACTTCTGCTATGTATTGGATCCTTTATCAATGATCACGCCTAGGACATTTCTTGAGGGCAACTGACATTTTGCGATTGCTCATGGAGAGGTTAGATACCATTAGGCAAGAGCAGAATCATCTCCCCAACACATGAGAAAAGAACAGACACCAGCCTGCACCCGTTTTATCCTCCTCTGCCTGCCCGGCCTATCATGGCAGCAAAAGGTGTCCCTCCTCCTGTCAGGAGCAAATCTCAGGTAAAGGACTCAGATGTAAAGGAAACCAGAATATTGTCTTGAGCTACAGACACTTTGGGGCTTACCAGGTAGCTCAGATGGTAAAGAATCTGCTGGCAATGCAAGAGACCTGGGTTTGATCCCTGGGTCAGGAAGGTCCCCTGGAGAAGGAGATGGCAACCCACTCCAGTATTCTTGCATGGATAATTCCATGAACAGAGAAGCCTGGCAGGCTATAGTCCATGGGGTCGCAAAGAGTCAGACAAGACTGAGTGACTAACACATACATACAGCTGGATCACCTTGGACAAAAACTGTCAGGGAGGGACTGCAAACGCACTCATCAGCAGATAATTAGATTAAAGTTCTAGTGAGCAAGGCCCTGTCCACCAGAGCAAGAACTGGTTTTTCCCACCAGTCCCTCTCATAAGGAAGTTTATACAAGCCTCTTAGCCTCCTCCATCAGAGGGCAGACAGAAGTGAGAACCACAGTTCCACAGCAACTAAAACAAAAGCCATATTACAGAAAGCTATGTCTCAGATGAAGGGACAAGATAAAATCCAAGAAAAACAACTAAGTAAAGTGGAGATAGGCAACATTTCAGAAAAAGAATTCAGAATAATGATAGTGAAGATGGTTCGGGATCTTGGGGAAAGAATGGAGGCAAAGATTGAGAAAATGAAAGAAATGTTTATCAAAGACCTACAAGAACTAAAGAACAAACAGAGATGAATGATACACTAGGAGGAATCCATAGTAGAATAACTGAGGCAGAAGAACAGATAAATGACCTGGAGGACAGCATGGTGGAAATCACCACCCTAGAACAGAATATAGAGGGAAAAAAAAAAGAAAATAAATGAAGACAGAGACCTCTGAGACAACATTAAATGAACCAATATTCACATCAAACGGGTCCCAGAAGAAGAACAGAGAAAGGACCTGAGATAATATTTGAAGATATAAGAGCTGAAAACTTCCCTAACATGGAGAAGAAAACAGTCAAACAAGTACAGGAAGCACAGTGATGCCCAGGCAGGATAGAACCAAGAAAGAACAAATGAAACAAATACATAGGAATCAAACTGACAAAAACTAAAGACAGAGATAAAATATTAAAAGCAACAAAGGAAAAATGACAAATAACATACGAGGGGACTCCCAGCGAGCTATCAGCTATTTTCTTAATAGAAACTCTACAAGCCAGAAGGGAATAGCATGATATAGTTAAAGAGATGAAAGGGAAAAACCTACAACCAAAATTTCCCTATCCAGCAAGACTCTCCTTCAGATTTGATGGAGAAATCAAAAGCTTTCCAGACAAGTATTCAGAATTCCAGACAAAAATTCAGCACCACCAAACCAGCTGTATTACAAATGCTAAAGGAACTTCTCTAGGCAGGAAACAAGAGAAGGAAAAGACCTACCTATGGAAAATAAACCCAAAACAATTAAGAAAAAGACAATGGGATCATAGTGAAAATGAAATTCGCTCAGTCATGTCTGACTCTTCATAGACCCCATAGACTATATGGTCCATGGAATTCTCCAGTTGAGAATACTGGAGTTGATAGCCTATTCCTTCTCTAGAGGATCTTGCCAACCCAGGAACTGAACTGGGGTCTCCTGCATTGCAGATAGATTCTTACCAACAATGCTCTCAGGGAAGCGCAACCAAAAGACATTGACTGAGCAAATGAAAACATGTGCATGCGTGTACTTTCAGCTTACCACATCACTCTGCTTGACCCCCCAAATTGTATGTAATTATTTTATATTATTATGTTAATCATGTTCCATTGTAGCTTGCAAGTATAGTTATATTTTATGTCATGTCTAACTATTGATTGTGAAAACTGATAAATACCTTTTACTACTGTGATTATGTAATTATTACTTAACACCATTGTATCATGATTGGTAAATAGAAAAATAATAGACACAGAAGAAATAAAAAAAGAAATCAAAATATGCATAGAAATGAATGAAAATGAAAACACAACAACCCAAAACCTACGGGACACTGTAAAAGCAGTGCTAAGGGGAAGGTCCATAGCAAGGTTCAAGGCTTACCTCAAGAAACAAGAAAAAATTCAAATAAATAACCTAACTCTACACCTAAAGCAACTAGAAAAGGAAGAACCCCAGGGTTACTAGAAGGAAAAAATCATAAAAATTAGGACAGAAATAAATGCAAAAGAAACAGAAGAGACCACAGGAAAAATCAACAAAGCTAAAACCTGGTCCTTTGAGAAGACAAATAAAATAGACAAAACATTAGCCAGACTCAACAAGAAAGAAAGGGAGAAGAATCAAATCAACAAAATTAGAAAAGAAAATGGAGAAATCACCACTGACAGCACAGAAATACAAAGGATCATAAGAGACTACCATCAGCAACTATATGCCAATAAAATGGACAAATTCCTAGAAAAGTATAACTTTCCAAAACTGAACCAAGAAGAAATAGAAAATCTTACAGACCCATCACAAGCATGGAAATTGAAAGTATAATCAGAAATCTTCCAGCAAACAAAAGTCCAGAACCAGATGGCTTCAAAGCTGAATTCTACCAAAAATTTAGAGAAGGGCTAACACCTATCCTACTCAAACTCTTCCAGGAAATTGCAGAGGAAGGTAAACTTCCAAACTCATTCTATGAGGTCACCATCACCCTAATACCGAAACCAGACAAAGATGCCACACACAAAAAAGAAAACTACAGGCCAATACCACTGATGAACATAGATGCAAAAATCCTAGCAAACAGAATCCAACAACATATTAAAAAGGTCATACATCATGACCAGTGGGCTTTATCCCAGGGATGCAAGGCTTCTTTAATACCTGCAAATCAATCAATGTAATATACCACATTGACAAATTGAATGATGAAACAATAGAATTATCTCAATAGATGCAGAGAAAGCCTTTGACAAAATTCAACATCTATTTATGATAACCCCCCCCACACACACACACAAACACACACAAAAGCAGGAATAGAAGGAACATGCCTCAATATAGTAAAACCTATATATGACAAACCCACAGCAAACATTATCCTCAATAGTGAAAAACAAAAGCATTTCCCCTAACGTCAAGAACAAGGCAAGTATGCCCACTCTCACCACTACTATTCAACATAGTTTTGGAAGTTTTGGCCACATTAATCAGAGCAGAAAAAGAAATAAAAGGAATCCAGATGGGAAAAGAAGAAGTAAAACTCTCACTGTTTGCAGATGACATGATCCTCTACATAGAAAACCCTAAAGACTCCACCAGAAAATCACAAGAGCTAATCAATGAATATAGTAAAGTTGCAGGATACAAAATTAACACACATAAATCCCTTGCATTCCTATACACTAAAAATGAGAAAACAGAAAAAGAAATTAGGGAAACAATTCCATTCACCATTGCAATGAGAAGAATAAAATACTTAGGAATATATCTATCTAAAGAAATGACCTATATAGAGAAAACTGTAAAACACTGATGAAAGGAATCAAAGAGGACACAAATAGATGGAGAAATATGCCATGTTCATGGATTGGAAGAATCAATATAGTGAAAATGAGTATACTACACAAAGCAATCTATGGATTCAGTGCAATCCCTATCAAGCTACCAACAGTATTTTTCAGAGAACTAGAACAAATAATTTCTCAATTTGTATGGAAATAGAAAAAACCTCAAATAGCCAAAGCAATCTTAAGAAAGAAGAATGGAACTGGAGGAATCAACCTGCCTGACTTCAGACTATTCTACAAAGCTACAGTCATCAAGACAATATGGTACTGGCACAAAGACAGAAACATAGATCAATGGAAAATAGAAAACCCAGAGATAAATCCACACACCTATGGACACCTTATCTTTGAAAAGGAGGTAAGAATATACAATGGAGAAAAGACAATCTCTTTAACAAGGGGTGTTGGCAAAACTGGTCAACCATTTATAAAGGAATGAAACTAGAACACTTTCTAACACCATACACAAAAATAAACTCAAAATGGATTAAAGATCTAAACGTAAGACTAAACTAAAACTATAAAACTCCTAGAGGAAAACCTAGGCAAAACACTCTCTGACATGAATCACAGCAGGATCCTCTTTGACTCACCTCCCAGAGTAATGGAAATAAAAGCAAAAATAAACAAATGGGACCTAATTAAACTTAAAATCTTTTGCACAATGAAGGAAACTATAAGCAAGGTGAAAAGAAAGCCGAAAAGAAAGCCTTCAGAATGGGAGAAAATAATAGCAAATGAAGCAACTGACAAAGAATTAACCTCAAAAATATACAAGCAACTTCTGCAGTTCAATTCCATAAAAACAAATGACCCAATAAAAAAGTGTGCCAAAGAACTAAACAGACATTTCTGCAAAGAAGACATACAGATGGCTAACAAACACATGAAAAGATGCAAATCAAAACTACAATAAGGTACCACCTCATGCCGGTCAGAATGGCTGCTATCCAAAAGTCTACAAACAATAAATGCTGGAGAAGGTGTGGAGAAAAGGGAACCCTCTTACACTGTTGGTGGGAATGCAAACTAGTATAGCCACTATGGAGAACAGTGTGGAGATTCCTTGAAAAAATGGAATTAGAACTGCCATATGACCCAGCAATCATACACACCGAGGAAACCAGTATTGAAAGAGACACGTGTATCCCAATGTTCATTGCAGCACTGTTTATAATAGCCAGGACATGGAAGCAACCTAGATGTCCATCAGCAGACGAATGGATAAGAAAGCTGGGTACATATACACAACGGAGAATTACTCAGCCATTAAAAAGAATACATTTGAATCAGTTCTAATGAAGTGGATGAAACTGGAGCCTATTAGAGTGAAGTAAGCCAGAAAGAAAAACACCAATACAGTATACTAACACATATATATGGAATTTAGAAAGATGGTAACGATGACCTGATATGCGAGGCAGCAAAAGAGACACAGATGTATAGAACAGTCTTTTGGACTCTATGGGAGAAGGTGAGGGTGGGATGATTTGAGAGAATAGCATCGAAACATGTATACTATCATATGTGAAACAGATCACCAGTCCAGATTCAATGCATGAGACAAGGTGCTCAAGGCTGGTGCACTCGGATGACCCTGAGGGATGGGATGGGGAAGGAGGTGGGAGGGGGGTTCAAGATGGGAAATACATGTACATCCAAGGCTGATTCATACCAATGTATGGCAAAAACCACTACAATGTTGTAAAATAACTAGCCTCCAATTAAAATTAGAAAAAGAAAAATAATAGAATTCTATATCACCACAACTACCATTTAATAGAAAAACTTGTAATCACCTTTTAAAACTCAAGATACATATCAGAATTATCTTGGAATTTTTTGAAAAATACAAATGCTCAGGTATTGCTTTTTTTTCCACCAGAGCTCCAGATACATTTCTAAGAAGCAACCATATTTAAAAACAGCTGGACTGCATGAAGATTTTACTTTTTATCTAGTTTGTGTCACTTTTTCTATTTCATTTTCAGTGCTCCCATTTCACTTAGTTTAAGTTTTCCAATTTCTCCATCTCTTTATTTTTATGTTTTTTTTTTCAGATTTTATTTTATTATTATTATTATTATTATTATTTTACTTTACAATATTGTATTGGTTTTGCCATACATCAACATGAATCCACCATGGGTATACACGTGTTCCCAATCCTGAACCTCCCTTCCACCTCCCTCATTTCTCAAGCATTTATCAAGGGTAGTAGAAAAGCTTTTGTATACATATCAGTTCAGTTCAGTTCAGTTGCTCAGTCGTGTCCTACTCTTTGCGACCTCGTGAATTACAGCACGCCAGGCCTCCCTGTCCATCACCACTCCCAGAGTTCACTCAAACTTACATCCATCAAGTCAGTGATGCCATCCAGCCATCTCATCCTCGGTCGTCCCCTTCTCCTCCTGCCCGCAATCCCTCCCAGCATCAGAGTCTTTTCCAATGAGTCAACTCTTCGCATGAGGTGGCCAAAGTACTGGAGTTTCAGCTTTTGCATCATTCCTTCCAAAGAAATTCCAGGGCTGATCTCCTTCAGAATGGACCAGTTGGATCTCCTTGCAGTCCAAGGGATTCTCAAGAGTCTTTTCCAGCGCCACAGTTCAAAAGCCAATTCTTTGGTGCTCAGCTTTTTTCACAGCCCAACTTTCACATCCATACATGACCACTGGAAAAACCATAGTCTTGACTAGATGGACCTTTATTGGCAAAGTAATGTCTCTGCTTCTCAATATGCTATCTAGGTTGTGTGTGTGTGTGCTTAGTCGATCAGTCAGGTCCAACTCTTTGTGACCCCATGGACTGTAGCCTGACAGGCTCCTCTCATGGGGAGAATCATGGGGATTCTCCAGGCAAGAATTCTTCAGGCAAGTGGATTGCCATTTCCTTCTCCAGGGGATCTTCCCAACCCAGGGATCAAACCCAGGTCTCCATCTCCCACATTGTAAGTAGATTCTTACCATGTGAGACACCACGGAAGCCCATATAATGTATATAATGTGAAAATTTATTAATTTTTGCCTAACAAAATATTGGCATTTTGATTCCACTTGTTTGGCTTAATACAAATGGAATGCTAGATTTCTAATTGCAAAAAAATAGATATGTAATAAGCAACAAATGTTTGCTGTACAGCACAGGAAACTATAGTCAATATCTTGTAAAAACCTATAATGAAAAATAATTTCAAAAATAATATATGTGTATATATATGACTGAATAAAAAATCTACTTTTTAAAATTTAGTAATGTTTATCTTTTTGCCAGTTTTTCTAAATGTCCTATGGAATCTAACAAAATTCTATGAGATACAAAATTTTAAATATATTTGTGTAGGATATAAGGTTAATATAAATTAATATAAATAGAAATCTATCATTTATTTTATTAATGACATCATTCAAGATGCTCTTATTCTTGTTTTTTCTGCACTTGATAAAAAATTCTCAGAGAAATGTTAATATGTCTCACTATGACTATATTTTTTCTTTTCCCTTATATTTCTTCTAATTTTTGCTTTATGCCTCTTTGTTGTTAGGTGTCTAATCATTTATGATGTCTATCTTCTTTGTGAATTGTACATTTGTCATTTAAAATATTCATTTTTGTTTCATTTAAATATAAAGTAATTAGGAGATGGTGATTGCAGCCATGAAATTAAAAGACGCTCACTCCTTGGAAGGAAAGTTATGACCAATCTAGACAGCATATTGAAAAACAGAGACATTACTTTGGCAACAAACTTCCGTCTAGTCGAGGCTATGGTTTTTCCAGTGGTCATGTATGGATATGAGACTTGACTATAAGAAAGCTGAGCGCCAAAGAATTGATGTTTTTGAACTGTGGTGTTGGAGAAGACTCTTGAGAGTCCCTTGGACTGCAAGGAGTTCCAACTAGTCCATCCTAAAGGAGATCAGTCTTGGGTGTTCATTGGAAGGACTGATGCTGAAGCTGAAACTCCAATACTTTGGCCACCTGATGCGAAGAGCTGACTCACTGGAAAAGACCTTGATGCTGGGAAAGATTGAGGGCAGGAGGAGAAGGGGACGACAGAGGATGAGATGGCTGGATGGCATCACCAGCTCAATGGACATGGGTTTGGGTGGACTCCAGGAGTTGGTTATGGCCAGGGAGGCCTGGTGTGCTATGGTTCATGGAGTTGCAAAGAGTCAGACAGAACTGAGTGACCAAACTGAACTGAACTGAATTAATTAATTAAAGAAACAAGTACCTAACAATAAGGAAATGGCTAAAGAAATTAGGACATAGTTGTTCAATGGCATGTTTAGCTATTAAAATGGTAATTTGGGTAACGATGTAATAACATGAAGCATATTTGAGATGACATTTAAAGAGTATGGTGACAGCTACGCATATGGTTATGGACAAAAGCTAAAATCGTACACTGAAAAGTTAACACAGTTATTTTAGTGTTAGAATTATGAGTGACTTTTATTTTTTAAGTTTCCTAAGAGTTTCAAACATTATATGGAAAATTCAAGCCGAAGACATGCACAAGGCAGGAAGGACTACAGGTGTTGCTGAAATCAGACTGGTAAGTCACCCAGGTTAACAGTTGTGTTTGAAGCCTCAAGAGTGTTTCTTACCATCCTGATTCCCTCATCAACACTAGAGCTAATCTGTGTTACTCACAGGAAGTGGTTCGCTCAGATGACTTATTTAATAATTCCAGATGTGTCTTGTCCCTGAGGCATTGCCCTTCTATGTGCCACCATCATTTTCTAGGCAATAATAATTTAAGATAGTCAATCATAAGCTTCTGAAATGCATAAAAATGGGCATTTTCAAAGCTTCCTGAGTCTTCTCAAAGCAAAATGGATTCCTAAGAACCAATTCTATCGGTACATCACTTTCTCTAAAGACCAGACAGAGTACAACTTCTCTGTACGTGCTCTTCATTTCACTTTAGATCCTCTACCAAATAATATGTGGATCTTTTTCAATGATGGATCATCAAAACATGGAGAAATGAGAAACTAGAGCTGAGAGGAAGGAGGAGCAGAAGGGAGGGCTAGGAGAGGTTGTCTACAAAGTAAGGCAATGGGATGAGAAGAGGAAGAGGGGGTTGGGAATGGTTGTGCCACAAGAGGGCAGATCCAGGATGCAGAGGGAGGGTGGTGAAGGCAGAGTTTTGGATGAGTGCTGCTCTGGGTTCTCTCGATGACCCCTGCAAGATGTGGGCAGTGACTGCAAGGCCATGTTAATTAATCTGTGGCTAAACTGTACTTACATATGTGAGCCATTAATTTCAGGAAAGGAGTGGCCCTGGGCCTGAGGATTCATGAGTGCCTCCCTCCTCTCCTGTGGGCATGTCTTGGGGGCACTCTGGTGTTCCTCCAGAGAGGAGGCTGGTGGTTCATGCCTCTCCTTAAGGAGTAGGCCCTGTTGGATGGCTCAGAGGAGCTTGAGATGAAAGTTCTGTCTGCTGGATGTGTCTTCTAAGGAAGGAAAATGAAAGCAAAATTTTCAGTATCACAGTTAAACAATAAAAATTGCCAGCTAGAATAGTATTTCCATAGAAAAAAAATGTGGTACCTCATGGAAATTCCTCTCTGAAGTGGAATAATTAAAAGTAGATTTTAAAAAGTGTACTTTTGCCACAAAGTGTACTTCTGCCATATTAGTTCTCTTAAGGGGTAACATTTAAAATATTTATCAACTGCCTAGGACACAGGCATATGTGTGTGCTAAGTTGCTTTAGTCATGTCTGACTCCTTGCGACCCTATGGACCATAGCCCACCAGGCTCCTCTGTCCATGGGATTCTCCAGGCAAGAATAATGGAATGGGGTGCCATGCCCTCCTCCAGTGGGTCTTCCTGACCCAAGGGCTGAACCCATGTCTTTTACATGTCCTCTATTTACAGGTGGGTTCTTTATCACTAGCGCCACCTGGGGAGGGCAAGACATAGGTTCTGATCATTAAACTGAAACAGACATTAGCCATTAATGGCCGGAGTGACAGGGCATTGTGACCACTTAGAGCAGTAACCATTTATCAGTCAATTGGAAATATTGCAACATTGTAACAAAAGTATAGCCAAATTGACATTTACTTGTTATCAGTCTAGGTTTCTCCTCCTCTCTTCTTCCCCTTGGTAGCTGCAGCCTCTGTTTTTTCTCTGTCCCCTCACCCCCACCCCCCCCCCACCTCCTTCTCACCCCAGCTGGGTGTGATTCCCTCTCCTTCTGGTCATAAATTACTTCACGCAATTCATATCTTGAGCCATTCTGTGCCTGGTGGTGAGCTGGATCCTACAGGTGGATGTACTCCTTAGAAGAGAATCAGGACAAGCAGGCAGTGGTGCGGCAGCCAGCGTGACAGTCCCCATGGTCATGCAAGCCAAGGAGGGTTTCTGTCCTGGGCAGGAAGTCAGAATAGAGCCAGTGGGAACATTCCAGATGGGAAATTTATCCCGGTGGTGTAGTACTGGGTGGCCTTCAATCTCTAGCCTTCTCAAAGCTGCAGACATTGCTAGGTTTTGTGAGACCACCCAGACCCCTCACTGAGCCCAGCTGCAGCACTGTTTCATAGCAACGAGTTCCTTCAGTGAACATCCTGGATGAATTCCCAAAGGAGGGGTGGGAGTGGGGATAGGCAAGAGCTTCCTGTGAGCTACACTGATTTCATTAATTTTATCCTCACTACAGCCACCAGGACAAGTACATCAAGTCATAAGTACTGCTGTCTCTGATTCAAGCTGTGGGCAAAAATGAAGCAAGTGTTCCATACTACAAATAGAAACAAAGGGAAACAATGACGCTTTGGGAGACGTTGACGATTTTAACACCTCCACTGCCGTACTCATTTACTCAGTACAGCAAACCCTAGTTAGGAAAGACAAAAAGTGTCCTATTAAAGAAGCACACAAAACATTTGCATTTGAATAAGTAAAATCCCCAAACCTCAATGCTGTAAAGCAGCAGCTGGGGTGCAGTGGAAGGAACTCTTGGGCCAGGAGCTGAGAGAACTGGGCTCCAGGCCGGCTCTGCCATTCAGTAGCTGAGCTGAGCTTGGGTTTCCTCTTCAGTAAATGAAATGCTGGACTAAATGATCTCTACCATTCCCAGACAAGTGAAAATCTCTTTTTGTTGCCTGCAGCAGACACAAACAGCAACTCCTAATCATCTCTGCCCTCCCACCCCAGCTCACAGCCAGGTGAGTCTGGTGGACCTGTGAATGGCAACATGTGGATGGTTTACACATGTCTACTTCTTCCAAGGCTTATCTTAAGTAATTGGTAGTGACTGGAAAATGCGTTCAAACCTGGGAGTAACTGGGCAGAGATGAGAAGCTGATCTTAACTTGTTTGATTCAAAGAACATAAATCTCTACTGTATTGCTCTTCATCCTGTTTACAGCGCCAATTGTCTTGCTGTTCACACTGTCCAAAGTGTTTGTGGATTCCACGGTAGGTAAGGCGCAAGCTAAGAGGCTGGAAGAAGACGTGAGGAGCTGTAGCAGCTGCAGCCACATTTATTCCCTTCTGGCTGGCGCAGCAACCTTAGCAGCAGACATTACATAACACAACTTAAGAGCACGCAACCTCTCTCCTGGCTGACACAGCAGCTGTACCGGTAGCCATGCTATACTCTCTCCTCTTGTGGCTGACCCAGCTGACACAGTTGTGAGACAGTCGTAATTCCTGTCGCTTTTTAGGTGGAGCTGAACAGGCCTACCACACACAACCGTTGACCACGCAACTGCCTCGTGAGGCACACCTGCAGTGCGATAAATGATCTCAGCAGTTACATAGACATTATTTACAAAACATAGGGCGAAAGCGAGAGGCTGTGGGGCAAGAAAGCCTGATCATGCCATCTTGGCTAATTTGCTCTTTCCCTACACTAAACTTTCTGTAATTTTCTAGCCACATATGACAATATCTTTTTTTCAGAAAGTTAAATGTCAAACAATATTTTGTATGTGGTCCTGACCTTTCTAAGGTAAGGTGACCCACCTATAATTTCTCTCTACTCCAGACATCCCAGGCTCTTTCAAGAATGACTATCAGCACTATTCCTTGGCAGATAAAGTGCATTTCTTTATGGCATTTTGATTATTATTTCCATAAACTATTATTTAAAGCTATTCTTGATATTTTACTTTTCAAGTGCAGAAGTGCAGTGTCTGTAAGTATTAATATTTGTGATTTGATTAGAGGCCACCAGGTGCAAGTTTCAGGGATGGAAAGTTTATATACAATATTATTTACCTGCTAAAATGGCCTTTAAGTGGATATATCACTATCTCCAGCTATAATTTTGCCCAATGTCAAGCCAGTAGTGGGGCTGAAATATGAACCCAGGCCACTTCAACTGTGGTTTCCCTCTCAACTCCCCTCCTTCTGGAAGTCAGGTTCACATCTTTCATCATCTTTCTCACTTTTCCCCCAAGTTCTTACAAATTATTTGTATTATTATTTAAATAATACAAAATTATTTGTATTATTAAATATTTGTTAGCATCATTGGAGTTATTCCACTACACTCCTTATGGCTTTAGTGTAACCAGCTTACTGGAGCTCTGTTAATAGTGAAGAGGCCACACTCCATACAGAGGCCTTGAGTGGCCTTGAGATAAATCCTGAAGAGACCTAACATAACAATTCAGGACTTCTGCAACTCAGTGACCATGAGCCTTGAGTGATTGCTGGGCTTTAGAAAGACCTGAGATGATAGTTAGTTGAGGTAGAATTACAATGTAGAGGAAAGAAAAGATAGGAAAGATTCTAAGGAAACATATACTACAAGCCTTGGCAACTGGATATGGAAGATGGTGGTAAGTTAGAGAGACTGGAAAGTACACGTTGTTCATCAAATATTGAAATGAAAATACAGAGGGTTTGGTGGGGGACAGAGATGTCAGTGCATTAAATGTGAAGAGCTTGAGGACAGTGAAAAGAGGAGAGGGTTGAACTGGAGTTTTACCAACGTTTGGAAGGTGATCACAGCAAGAAAACAATCATAGAGTCCAAGAAGGAACAGGAAGAGGGTACAAGACAAATGGGGAAAGACAACGTTGAATTTGAAGGAGTAAGTTCTGAGGGTGTAAAATTTTAGTGTTTAAGATTGTACTAAACTAATCATTTAAAAGAAAATTGCTTTTAAATTACTGCAACAGATTACTTGACTTGTAGAAATACACAGCGAAGGAGTTTGTGTAATTTCTCCATTATGTGTCATTCTTCAGTCCTTAAGAGCCCTGAAAAACCACAAACAGACACTATACTACTGAAATCAGATGGACGACATTCTTTGCAGCCAAAGATGGAGAAGCTCTAGACAGTCAGCAAAAACAAGACCAGGAGCTGACTGTGGCTCAGATCATGAACTCCTTATTGCCAAATTCAGGCTTAAATTGAAGAAAGTAGGGAAAACTTCTAGACCATTCAGGTATGACCTAAATCAAATCCCTTCTGATTATACAGTGGAAGTGAGAAATAGATTTAAGGGCCTAGATCTGATACATAGAGGGCCTGATGAATTATGGAATGAGGTTCGTGACATTGTACAGGAGACAGGGATCAAGACCATCCCCATGGAAAAGAAATGCAAAAAAGCAAAATGGCTGTCTGGGGAGGCCTTACAAATAGCTGTGAAAAGAAGAGAGGCGAAAAGCAAAGGAGAAAAGGAAAGATATAAGCATCTGAATACAGAGTTCCAAAGAATAGCAAGAGGAGATAAGAAAGCCTTCCTCAGTCAATGCAAAAAATAGAGGAAAAGAACAGAATGGACTAGAGATCTCTTCAAGAAAATTAGAGATACCAAGGGAACATTTCATGCAAAGATGGGCTGGATAAAGGACAGAAACGGAATGGACCTAACAGAAGCAGAAGATATTAAGAAGAGGTGGCAAGAATACACAGAAGAACTGTACAAGAAAGAACTTCATGACCCAGATAATCACGATGGTGTGACATCCTACAGACATCCTGGAATGTGAAGTCAAGTGGGCCTAAGAAAGCATCACTAAGAACAAAGCTAATGGAGGTGATGGAATTCCAGTTGAGCTATTTCAAATCCTGAAAGATGATGCTATAAAAGTGCTGCACTCAATATGCCAGCAAATTTGGAAAACTCAGCAGTGGCCACAGGACTGGAAAAGGTCAGTTTTCATTCCAATCCCAAAGAAAGGCAGTGCCAAAGAATGCCCAAACTACTGCACACTTGCACTCATCTCACACGCTAGTAAAGTAATGCTCAAAATTCTCCAAGCCAGGCTTCAGCAATACATGAACCGTGAACTTCCGGATGTTCAAGCTGGTTTTAGAAAAGGCAGAGGAACCAGAGATCAAGTTGCCAACACCCACTGGATCATTGAAAAAGCAAGAGAGTTCCAGAAAAATTATCGATTTCTGCTTTATTGACTATACCAAAGCCTTTGACTGTGTGGATCACAATGAACTGTGGAAAATTCTGAAAGAGATGGGAATACCAGACCACCTGACCTGCCTCTTGAGAAACCTATATGCAGGTCGGGAAGCAACAATTAGAACTGGACAAGGAACAAAAGACTGGTTTCAAATAGGAAAAGTGTTACGTCAAGGCTGTATATTGTCACTCTGCTTATTTAACTTATATGCAGAGTACATCATGAGAAACGCTGGGCAGGAAGAAGCAAAAGCTGGAATCAAAATTGCCGGGAGAAATATCAATAACCTCAGATATGCAGATGACACCACCCTTATGGCAGAAAGTGAACAAGAACTAAAAAGCCTCTTGATGAAAGTGAAAGAGGAGAGTGAAAAAGTTGGCTTAAAGCTCAACATTCAGAAAATGAAGATCGTGGCATCTGGTCCCATCACTTCATGGGAAATAGATGTGGACACAGTAGAAACAGTGGCTGACTTTATTTTTTTGAGCTCCAAAATCACTGCAGATGATGATTGCAGCCATGAATTATAAGACACTTACTCCTTGGAAGGAAAGTTATGACCAACCTAGATAGCATATTAAAAAGCAGAGACATTACTTTGCTGACTAAGGTCTGTATAGTCAAGGCTATGGCTTTTCCAGTAGTCATGTATGGATGTGAGAGTTGGACTGTGAAGACGGCTGAGCACTGAAGAATCGATGCCTTTGAACTGTGGTGTTGGAGAAGACTCTTGAGTGTCCTTGGACTGCAAGGGGATCCAACCAGTTCATTCTAAGGGAGATCAGTCCTGGGTGTTCTTTGGAAGAAATGATGCTAAAGCTGAAATTCCAGTACTTTGGCCACCTCATGCGAAGAGTTGACTCATTGGAAAAGACTCTGAAGCTGGGAGGGATTAGGGGAAGAAGGATAAGGGGACGACAGAGGATGAGATGGCTGGATGGCATCACTGACTCGATGAACGTGAATGTGAGTGAACCCTGGGAGTTGGTGATGGACAGGGAGGCCTGGCGTGCTGCGATTCATGGGGTCGCAAAGAGTCGGACATGACTGAGCGACTGAACTGCACTGGACTGAACCATAATAAGAAGCTTTGGGAGAAGTTAAAGTGAAAGATTAATATAAATTGATAAGCATATTAATGGTTTAACTGTTGGATCTGGAGGAGAATGGCAAATGAGTGGCATGAAGGAAAGCAGGGAACCAGGTAGGAGGCTCCCTACCTCTTGTGGTGGTAGACGGGCCTGTGGTGAGTGTTGATGGAATGGGGTAGGTGGGAACAAGAAGAACCAGAGGTGAGCCCAGAGTAGAGAAGGGCTGTAGTCCTTTAAATAACTGGTGCACATGATCACTCAAAATTCTGTAAACTTAACCACAGAGCATTAAGATGAAGACCAGAGGGTGCAGGGTGCTAGGAAACTGGAGACAGGCAGTGTTCTGAAATACTCTCAGGAAGTGCTAACTCCTGCAGTTCCTTACAGGCTGCCAGCAGCTGGGGGCTTCTTTTTTTTGGGTGGGGGGTCCAGTAAGCTAGCAATCACTGCAAAAACGTGGCAGAGTATTCTTCCAACCTGGGTTTTAAAAGGGAAATGAAAAGATAAACTATTCTTGTGAGGAGCTTTCTTCTTTTCTCATGGCCCTTTATAAGAAAATAATTCAGGAGGGGAGTCTCAAGCTGAATGGGAGGGTGTCCGCCAGACCGTACCTCAGAAATTGAGAATTAGTCACAAGATTCCAAGCAAACCACAAAAGAAAAGTGGGAAGCAGGGTTAAAAAAACAAACAAAAAAGTAATCACTCACCGAACCATGACATGCCAGGCACTTCACACACAGGACCTCTGCTAATCCTCAAAAAGAACCCCAAGAAAAAGACTTGCTCTCCTTTATGACCTGCAGGAACAAACTGAAGCTCAGGGAGGCTGATGAACAACTGAAGTGACCTCGGCAGGGATGGGCACCAGGGATGCACCCTTGGGACCGCCTCCTGGGATAGGTGTAGTGGGGTTATCCCCTGGGACTGGGGTCTGCCCTCAGGATAAGAGTCATAAGTCGGGAAATTTACCAAGTACCTTCTCTCCCTCCAGTGTCAACTCCCCTCCAGAATCTGCCTGACTTTCCTCTCTCTCCTACATCTTTGTGTAGTTTTGTGGGTTTTTTTAAACATATCTTGTCTAGGTTATAGTTATCTTCAGGAGAGTTCGTTGATGGGAACTCTCTTATTACTGATACATAATGTTTTAAACAACAACAACAAACTCTGAATCAAATTGATGTCTTCTAGCAATGTATACTTATTTTCACCCTTTACTCTGGTAGAATGAGTGCTCCTTGGTCTCACGAATCATCTGGGTTTAGTCTGCTGTTGTAGAAGATGTGGTTGGTCCCTACAGTAAACACTATGCTCCCAACAATTCCACCAGCCTTTTTCCACGTGGCATCCTTGTTTTTTATTTATGTGCACTTTTGCACTGCCCTCTAGTGGCCGACTGTCTGAACTACAAATCAAGTACAGTAAGCCCTCTGTATCCAAGGGGTCTGCATCCTCTGATTCAACCAACCAGGATTCAAAATGTTCAAAAAAACAAATTCTAGAAAGTTCCAAAAAGCAAGACTTGAATTTTCTGCGAGCCAGGAACCATTTACAAAGTGTTTATAAACAACTATTTTCATAACCTGGAAAAGGAAATGATTAGTCCAGTCTTATCGCCTGGTGAATTCCATGGACAGAGGAGCCTGGCAGGCTGCAGTCCATAGGGTCGGAAAGAGTCTGACATGACTGAGAGACTAACACTTTCACTTTCGTATTTTCACAGCATTTAGGTCGTATTGGGTACTATAAGCTATCTAGAGATTTATTTAACGTACAAAGGAGGATGTGTGTCGATTATAACATGCAAGTGCTCTACCATTTTAAATAAGGGACTTGAGTATCTCCCCTCTTTTAGATTTTGGTATCCGTGGGATTCCTGGGCCCAATCGTCTGCAGATACCAAGGGATGACTATATCATCATGGAAATATAAGCACTCTTTCTAGAAACAAGACAAATCTCAGACAGGGCAATTCAGGCAGTTCAATTTGTAGTATGTATGTCTCTCTAATAACAGCCTCACTGATTGTGACCTAGTCATGATTTTGACTTTTACTGGCAGAAATAGAAAATTTTTTAAATCTTAGAAGAATTTTAAAAGTTGTCAAGATATTTAAAAGATATGTTCGTGTTACTGAATGTAGACAATGGTCATATATATTAGATAAGACTCCTGCTGCTAAGTCACTTCAGTCGTGTCTGACTCTGTGCGATCCCATAGACAGCAGCCCACCAGGCTCCACCGTCCCTGGGATTCTCCAGGCAAGAACACTGGAGTGGGTGGCCATTTCGCTCTCCAGTGCATGAAAGTGAAAAGTGAAAGTGAAGTCGCTCAGTCGTGTCCGACTCATAGCGACCGCATGGACTGCAGCCTACCAGGCTCCTCCGCCCATGGGACTTTTCAGACTCCTAAAAGCCCATAAAAAGAGAGTACTGAGCTCAGGGCTTGACTTCAGAGGCCAAGCACACCTGCTTTCTTGATGTAACATCGCCACCGTGTGTCTTTCTTAGAAACTTTTGATTAAAACAAAACAAACAACAACAAAAAAACCCTGTTTCTTTTAACGCTGCTAAATATTCTCCAATAAAAGAAATTTGAACATTTAGCTCAAGGTTCAAACAGAACAGTAATTTTATTTGGTTATTCAGAGTTTTTTAAAAAGACTGTGCTGAGGTATGAAATACACTCAATAAGATGGGCCCTTTAAACTGTACCAGTTCAATGAGTTTTTAAAATGTACACACCCAGGTAGCACAATCAGGATACATAGCATTACTGTCACCTCCCAAAGGTACCCTAGTATTTATTTACAGAAAACCCCATGCCCAGCCATCGCCCCGAGCAACCACGGATATGCCATCATTACAGATCAGTTTTAATATTTAGAATGTGATATAAATGAAATTATGTAATGTGTATCTCAAAAACAACAAAATGATCTCAGCTCATTTCTAAAGCAAACTATTCAATATCAGAGTAATCCAAGTCTATGCCCCAACTACTAATGATGAAGAGGCTGAAGTAGAACAGTTTAATGAAGACCTACAAGACCTTCTAGAACTAACACCATAAAAGATGTCCATTTCATCATAGGGGACTATAAGGAAATAAGATGAAATCAAGAGATACCTAGAGTAACAGCCAAGTTTGGTCTTAGATGCAAAATGAAGCAGGGCAAAGTCTAATAGAGTTTTGCCAAGAGAACACACTGGTCATAGCAAAAACCCTCTTCCAACAACATAAGAGATGACTCTACACGTGGACATCACCTGATGGTCAATACTGAAATCATATTGATCATATTGTTTGCAGCCAAAGATGGAAATGCTCTATAAGTCAGTGAAAACAAGACCAAGAGCTGACAATGACTGAGATCATGAGCTCCTTATTGCAAAATTTAGACTTAAATTGAAGAAAGTAGGGAAAACTACTAGATCATTCAGGTGTGACCTAAATCAAATCCCTTATGATTATACAGTGGGAGTGACCAGTAGATTCAAAGGATTAAATTGAATAGAAAGAGTGCCTGAAGAACTCTCGATGGAGGTTCATAATATTGTACAGGACGCAGTTACCAAAACCATCCCCAAAGTACAGAAATGCAAGAAGGCAAAATGGTTGTCTGTGGAGGCCTTACAAATAGCTGAGAAAAGAAGAGAAGTGAAAGGGAAAAAAGAAAGGGAAAAATATACCCACCCAAATGCAGAGTTCCAAAGAATAGCAAGGAGAGATAAGAAAGCATTCTTGGGTGAACAATGCAAAGAAATAGAGGAAAACAATAGAATGGGAATGACTAGAGGACTCTTCAAGAATATTAGAGACATAAAGGGAACATTTCATGCAAAGTGGGGCACAATCAAGGACAGAAATGATAAGGACCTAACAGAAGCAGAAGAGATTAAGAAGAGGTGGCAAGAATACACAGAACTGTACCAAAAAGGTGTTAATGACCTGGATATCCATTATGGCGTGGTTACTCACCTAGAGCCAGAGATCCTGGAGTATGAAGCCAAGTGGGCCTTAGGAAGCAATTTCACAAACAAAGCTAGTGGAGGTGACAGAATTCCAGCTGAGCTATCTCAAATCCTGGTTCCAAATTGGGAAAGAAGTACATCAAGGCTCTATATTGTCACCATGCTTACTTAACTTCTATACAGAGTATATCATGTGAAACGCTAGGCTGGATGAAGCACAAGCTGGAATCAATATTGCTGAGAGAAATATCAATAACCTCAGATATGCAGATGACACCACCCTTATGGCAGAAAGTGAAGAGGAACAAGACTCTCCTGATGAAGGTGAAAGAGAAGAGTGAAAAAGCTGGCTTAAAACTTAACATTCAAAAAAATGAAGATCATGGCATCTGGTCCCATCACTGCATGGCAAACCATGGAAACAATGGGGAAACAATGGGAAGAGTGACAGACCTTAGTTTCTTGGGCTCCAAAGTCACTATAGACTCCAAAATCACTGCAGCCACAAAATTAAAATGTGCTTGCTCCTTGGAAGAAAAGCTATGACAAACCTAGACAGTGTATTAAAAAGCAGAGACGAAGGTGTGTATAGTCAAAGCGATGGTTTTTCCAGTAGTCATGTACAGATGTGAGTGTCAGACCATAAAGAAAGCTGAATGCTGAAGAATTGATGCTTTTGAGCTGTAGTGTTGGAGAAGACTCTTGAGAGTCCCTTGGACTGCAAGGAGATCAAACCAGTCAATCCTAAAGGAAATCAATCCTGAATATTCATTGGAAGGACTGACGCTGAAGCTGAAGCTCCAATACTTTGACTACTGGATGCAAAGAGCCAGCTCATGGAAAAGACCCTGATGCTGGGAAAGATTGAAGGCAGGAAGAGAAGGGAAAGACAGAGAATGAGATGGTTGGATGGCATCACTGACTCAATGGACATGAGTTTGAGCAAGCTCCGGGAGATGGTGATAGATAGGAAAGTCTGGCGTGTTGCAGTCCACGAAGTCAAAAAGAGTTATACATGACTGAGCGACTGAACAACATTTCAAATCCTAAAAGATGATGCTTTAAAGTGCTGCACTCAATATGCCAACAAATTTGGAAAACTCAGCAGTGGCCACAGGTTGGAAAAGGTCTATTTTCATTCCAATCCCAAAGAAAAACAACGCCAAACAATGTTCAAACTACTGCACAATTGCACTAATTTCTCATGCTAGCAAAATAATGCTCAAAATCCTTCAAGCTAGGCTTCAAAAGTACATGAACTGAGAACATTCAGTTGTATAATATGGGTTTAGAAAGGGCAGAGGATCTGGAGATCAAACTGAAACATCCATTGGATTATAGAAAAAGCAAGGGAATTCCAGTAAAACATTTTTTATGCTTCACTGACTATGCTAAAGCCTTTGACTGTGTGGATCAGAGAAAACTGTGGAAAAATTCTTAAAGAGATGGGAATATTGGACCATCTTACCTGCCTCTTGAGAAACCTATATGTAGGTCAAGAAGCAACAGTTAGAACCTGACATGGAAGAAATGGTTCCATATTGGGAAAGGACTACGTCAAGGTTGTATACTGTCACTGTGCTTGTTTAGATTATGTGCAGGGTACATCATGTGAAATGCAGGGCTGAATGAATCCCAGGCTGGAATCAGGATTGCTGGGAGAAATATCAGCAACTACACATATGCAGATGAAACCACGCTAATGGCAAAGAGGAATTAAAGAGCGTCTTAATGAAAGTGAGAGAGGATAGTGGAAAAGCTGGCTTAAAACTCAACGTTCAAAAAACGAAGATCATGGCATCCGGTCCCATTACTTCATGACAGATAGATGGGGTAAAAATAGAAACAGTGACAGACTTTATTTTCTCGGGCTCCCAAATCTCTGCAGATGGTGACTGCAGCTGCAAAATTAAAAGATCCTTGCTCCTTGGAAGAAAATCCATGACTAACCTGAAGTAAAAGTGAAAGTCACTCAGTCGTGTCTGACTCTTTGTGACCCCAAGGTCTACTATCCATGGAATTTCCAGGCCAGAATTCTGGATTGGATAGCCTTTCCCTTCTCCAAGGGACCTTCCCAATCCAGGGATCAAACCCAGGCCTCTCGCATTGCAGGTAGATTCTTTACCAAACGAGCTATCAGGTGAGTCATAACAAACCTAGGCAGTGTATTAAAAAGCAGAGACATTAGTGTAATGACAAAGTTCTGTATAGTCAAAGCCATGGTTTTTCCAGTGGTTATGTATGGATGTGCGAGTTGGACCATAAAGAGGGCTGAACCATGAGGAACTGATGCTTTTGGACTGTGTTGCTGGAGAAGACCCTTGAGCATCTGTTGTATAGCAAGGAGATCCAATTAGTCAATCCTAAAGGAAATCAACCCTGAATACTCATTGGAAGGAGTGATGCTGAGGCTGAAGGTCCCATGCTTTGGCCATCTGATATGAAAACCAACTCATTGGAAAAGACCCTGATGATGTCAGAGATTGAGGGCAGGAGGAGAAGGGGGTGACAGAGGATAATATGTTTGGATGGCATCACTGACTTAATGGACTTGAGTTTGAGAAAACTCTGGGAGACAGTGAAGGACAGGGAAGCCTGGCATGCTATAGTCCATGGGGTCACAAAGAGTTGAACATGACTGAGTGACTGAACAATAACAACATACAATATATACCATTTTGTGCCTTTATCTAAGTATGTAACTTCTTTCTTCATCATAACATTTCTGAGACACATTCATGCTTTTTCATCTATCAGTAGTTCACTCATTGTTGTCACTGAGTACTATTTATTTGTGTGACTATTCCACTATTTATCATTCTGTTGATGGACATTTGGTTTGTTTCCAGTTTTTAACCATTGTGAGTAAGACTGCCTTGAACAGATGTGTATAATCAGTTCAGTTCAATCATGTCTGACTCTTTGCATGGACTGAGCAATGGACTGTAGCATGCAAGGCCTCCCTAGCAATCACCAACTCCCGGAGTTTACTTAAACTAATGTCCATTAAGTCAGTGATGCCATCCAGCCATCTCATCCTCTGTCATCCCCTTCTCCTCCTACCTTCAATCTTTTGCAGCATCAGAGTCTCTTCAAATGAGTTCAGCTCTTCAAATCAGGTGGCCAAAGTATTGGAGTTCCAGCTTCAACATCAGTCCTTCCAGTGAATATTCAGGACTGATCTCCTTTAGCTGGACTGGTTGGATCTCCTTTTAGTCCAAGGGACTCTCAAGAGTCTTCTCCAACACCACGGTTCAAAAGCATCAATTCTTTGGTGCTCAGCTTTCTTTATAGTCCAACTCTCACATCCATACATGACTACTGGAAAAACCATAGCTTTGACTAGACAGACCTGCTGGGAGCCAGCGTGAGGAATCCCACCCGTGACAAGGTCATGCGGCAGAGGCCTTGATGGGCAAGGCGAATCAGGCCTCAGGTTTTTCCCCTGGTATTTCCTGAGCATGTACCCCCCCCCAAAATAAGAATATGCCTGCCTTATTGTATCATACTTTTGTACTTTTCTGACACTCTCTGGAAAAAGTTAATTGAGGGCTTTAGTCTCTTGCAAAAGAATGTCTCGGCTTAAAACCCCCTCTGATAACTCTCTAGCTTGCCTAACAGGTTCCCCTGGACCTCTTACAGCTTGTGAATTGCTTGCAGCCCCCCAACTGCGAGAGGCACAAAGCTTAAAAACATCTTAAAGACACAGAGCCTTTTCTAAAGAGCCAAAAATCATACTGGTGACAGGATTTCACTGTTGACTCAATGATTGCTGCCAGGCCTCCATATTCTTTATCTTTTAGGCACCTGGGAGGATGTTAATCAATGTAAATGGGATATGGAAAAGGATATATAATAGTTTCGATGTTAACAACACTAGACTTTTGAGTTATTTACTTTTCTTTTGTTATAATCACTGTACTCCTTTTACTTGTTATAAATTGCTGTATCTTTGCTATGTAAGAATGTAACCTTATTTAGTGCTTTCTGAGAGTGGCACCAGACTTTGGGAAGAACAACACAAATAAGTCTTCTGGTTGACAAACCCTTATCAGAAAAAAGGCTGTAAAATGTTAATTGGCCCTTTGGGCCAGAAGATGATGTAAATCACCTAAGACTTGTAAGCAGAGAGAAAAGCCTGGTTTTGATAAGAGTCTGGGCTGCTAACACTGCATAACTTTGTATTACCCACTGATCTCTATGTATAACCAAAAGTATAAAAGGCCTTGAAGGACAATAGAGGGGGGGCCAGCCATTGGAAGGACTGGTTTCCCCCGTGTCTCCTCTTTACTCTAATTTCAGGCTGAATTCCCATCTGGGGCGTGGAGGCTCGCCATGGATACTTACTTGTCCTGGCTTCTAAGATCCGTAAGAGAGAGAACCCAAGGCGGGGCACTCTCTGATATTTAAATGGATGCCGGTGGCCTAATGTAGATGGTGCAAGCTCCTTGTCTGGAACTGTATTGGCTTTCCACATAAACCAAGTTATTCAGCCTCTTTCCTCCACTTAATTTTCCTACTACACTATTTCTTCCTAATCTAATCTTATATTAATTAATAAATAAGTTTTTCCCTCGCCTATCCATCTCCCAGTCGAATCACTGTGGTTCCACCGGGGCTGGACCCCAGCACAGACCTTTGATGGCAAAGTAATGATTCTGCTTTTTAATATGCTGTCTAGGTTGGTCATAACTTTTCTTACAAGGAGGAAGCATCTTTTAATTTCATGGCTGCAGTCACCATCTGCAGTGATTTTGGAGCCCCCAAAAATTAAGTCTGACACTGTTTCCACTGTCTACCCATCTATTTGCCATGAAATGATGGGACCAGATGTCATGATCTTAGTTTTCTGAATGTTGAGCTTTAAGCCATCTTTCTCACTTTCCCCTTTCAGTTTCATCAAGAGGCTCTTTAGTTCCTCTTCACTTTCTGCTGTAAGGGTGGTGTCATCTGATTACCTGAGGTTATTGATATTTCTCCCGGCAATCTTGATTCCAGATTGTGCTTCATCTAGTCCAGAGTTTCTCATGATGTACACTGCATAGAAGTTAAATAAGCAGGGTGACAATATACAGCCTGACGACTCCTTTTCCTATTTGGAACCAGTCTGTTGTTCCATGTCCAGTTCTAATTGTTGCTTCCTGACCTGCATACAGTTTTCTCAAGAGGCAGGTCAGGTGGTCTGGTATTCCCATCTCTTTCAGAATTTTCCACAGTTTATTGTGATCCACACAGTCAAAGGCTTTAGCATAGTCAATAAAGCAGAAATAGATATTTTTCTGGAACTCTCTTGCTTTTTCCATGATCCAGTGGATGTTGGCAATTTGATCTCTGGTTCCTCTGCCTTTTCTAAATCCAGCTTGAACATCTGGAAGTTCACAGTTCACATATTGCTGAAGCCTTACTTTACTAGCGTGTGAGATGAGTGCAATTGTGTGGTAGTCTGAGCATTCTTTGGCATTGCCTTTCTTTCGGACTGGAATGAAAACTGACCTTTTCCAGTCCTGCGGCCACTGCTGAGTTTTCCAAAGTTGCATACTGAGTACAGCGCTTTCATGGCATCACCTTTTAAGATTTGAAACAGCTCAACTGGAATTCCATCACCTCCACTAGCTTTGTTCATAGTGATGCTTCCTAAGGCCCACTTGACTTCACATTCCAAGATGTCTGGCTCTAGGTGAGTGATCACACCATTGTGATTATCTTGGTCGTGAAGATCTTTTTTGTACAGTTCTTTTGTATTCTTGCCACCTCTTCTTAGTATTTTCTGCTTCTGTTAGGTTCATACCATTTTTGTCCTTTATGGAGCCCATCTTTGCATGAAATGTTCCCTTGATAACTCTAATTTTCTTGAAGAGATCTCTAGTCTTTTCCATTCTTTTGTTTTCCTCAATTTCTTTGCACTGTTCCCTGAGGAAGACTTTCTTATCTCCCCTTTCTATTCTTTGGGACTCTGCATTCAAACGGGTATATCTTTCCTTTTCTCCTTTGCTTTTTGCTTCTCTTCTTTTCTCAACTATTTGTAAGGCCTCCTCAGACAGCCATTTTGCCTTTTTGCATTTATTTTTCTTGGGGATGGTTTTGATCCCTGTCTCCTGTACAATGTCATGAACCTCCAACCATAGTTCATCAGGCACTCTATCAGATCTAGTCCCTTAAATTCATTTTTCACTTCCACTGTATAATCGTAAGGGACTTGATTTAAGTCATACCTGAATAGTCCAGTGGTTTTCCTTACTTTCTTCAATTTAAGTCTGAATTTGGCAATAAGGAGTTCATGATTCTGGTCTTGTTTTTGCTAACTGTATAGAGCTTCTCCATCTTTGGATGCAAAGAATTTAATCAATCTGATTTCAGTGTTGACCATCTGGTGATGACCTTGTGTAGAGCCTTGTCTTGTGTTGCTGGAAGAGGGTGTTTGCTATGACCAGCGCATCTTCTTGGCAAAGCTCTATTAGCCTTTGCCCTGTTTCATTCTATACGGCAAGGCCAAATTTGCCTGTTACTCCAGGTGTTTCTTGACATCCTACTTTTGCATTCCAGTGCCCTATAATGAAAAGGAAATGTTTGGGGGGGTTTTAGTTCTAGAAGGTCTGTAGGTCTTCATAGAACTGTTCAACTTCAGCTTCTTCAGCATTACTGGTCGCGGCATAGACTTGGATTACTGTGACATTGAATGGTTTGCCTTGGAAATGAACAGAGATCATTCTGTTGTTTTTGAAACTGCATCCAAGTACTGCAATTTTTTTGTTGACCATGATGGCTACTCCATTTCTCCTAAAGGATTCTTGCCCACAGTCGTAGATATAATGGTCATCTGGGTTAAATTCACCCATTCCAGTCCATTTAAATCGCTGATTCCTAAAATGCCAACTTTCACTTTTGCCATCTCCTGTTTGACCACTTCCAATTTGCCTTGAGTCATGGACCTAACATTCCAGGTTCCTATGCAATATTGCTCTTCACAGCATTGGACCTTGCTTTCATCAGCAGTCACATCCACAACTGGGTGTTGTTTTTGGTTTAGCTCCGTCTCTTCATTCTTTCTGGAAGTATTTCTCCACTGATCTCCAGTAGCATATTGGACATCTACCGACCTGGAGAGTTCATCTTTCAGTGTCCTATCATTTCAGTGTCCTATCATGAAAAGGCAGTGTCCTGCCTTTTCATACTGTTCATGGGGTTCTCAAGGCAAGAATACTGAAGTGATTTGCTATTCCCTTCTCCACCATGACCCATCTGTTTTCTGTGGTCCTACATGGCATGGCTCATAATATCATTGAGTTAGACAAGCTTGCGATCCATGTGATTAGATTGGTTAGTTTTCTGTGATTGTGGTTTTCAGTCTGTCTGCCCTCTGATGGAGAAGGATAAGAGGCTTATGGCAGCTTCCTGATGGGAGAGACTGACTGAGGAGGAAACTGGATCTTGTTCTGATGGGTGTGGGCCATGCTCAGTAAATCTTGAATCCAATTTTCTGTTGGTAAGTGAAGCTGTGTTCCCTCCCTGCTGTTTACCTGGGGTCAATCTATGATGGAGGTAATGAAAACAATGGTGACTTCCTTCAAAAGATCCTACACATATACTGTTACCCTGAGTGTTCCCACCCTGCAGCAGGCCACCACCAACCCACGCCTCCACTGGAGACTTCTGGACACCCACAGGCAAGTCTGGGTCAGTCTCTCGCAGGGTCACTGCTCCTTTTCCTGGGTCCTCATGCACAAGGTTCTGTTTGGTCCTCGTGCACAAGGTTCTGTTTGTGCCCTCCAAGAGTCAACTTCCAAGTCCTGTGTAAGTTCTGGCAGCTCTATGGTGGGGTTAATGGTGACCTCCTCCAAGAGGGCTTATGCCACACCCAGGTCTGCTGCACCCAGAGCCCCTGTCCCTGTGACGGTCCACCACTGACCTGTACCTCCACAGGACATGCTCCAACACAGTTCTGTCTCAGTCTCTGTGGGTTCCCTGGGTCCTGGTGTACAAAAGGTTTGTTTGAGCCCTCTGAGCATCACTGGCGGGAATGGGGTTTGATTCTAAGTGCTAATTCACCCCTCCTACCACCTTGCTGGGGCTTCTCCTTTGCCCTTTGACGTTGGGTATCTCCTCAAATCCACTCCAGTGCCTGTCATCCTACTGGGGTTTCTCTGACCTTGGACGAGGGGTATCCACTCTTAGCAGGTCCAGTAAAGCATAGCCACAGTTCCTGACCTTGGACATGGGGTATCTCCTCATGGCTGCTCCACATTATTATAATGTGTATAATAAGTGTATACAAATGTTCTCATTTCTCTTGGTAAATACTTTGAAGTAGTCGCCACTGTTTTAGGGTAAATAAATGTTTAACTTTATGTAAAATAGCCAAAGTACTTTCTAGAAAGGCCTTGCCATTTCATATTCCAAGAGCATCAATGAGAGTTGCAACTGAGCCATATCTTTCATATTTGGTATTGTCATTCATGTTATCCATTATGATGGATGTATAGTGTATCTCATGAGGATTTTAACTTGCATTTTCTTGTTAACTGGAAAAGGTCAGTTTTCATTCCAATCCCAAAGAAAGGCAATGCCAAAGAATGCTCAAACTACCGCACAATTGCACTCATCTCATACGCTAGTAAAGTAATGCTCAAAATTCTCCAAGCCAGGCTTCAGCAATACATGAACCGTGAACTTCCGGATGTTCAAGCTGGTTTTAGAAAAGGCAGAGGAACCAGAGATCAAATTGCCAACATCCGCTGGATCATTGAAAAAAGCAAGAGAGTTCCAGAAAAACATCTATTTCTGCTTTATTGACTATGTCAAAGCCTTTGACTGTGTGGATCACAATAAACTGTGGAAAATTCTGAAAGAGATGGGAATACCAGACCACCTTACCTGCCTCTAGAGAAATCTGTATACAGGTCAGGAAGCAACAGTTAGAACTGGACATGGAATAACAGACTGGTTCCAAATAGGAAAAGGAGTACGTCAAGACTGTATATTGTCACCCTGCTTATTTAACTTATATGCAGAGTACATAATGAGAAACGCTGGTCTGGAAGAAGCACAAGCTGGAATCAAGATTGCTGGGAGAAATATCAATAACCTCAGATATGCAGATGATACCACCCTTATGGCAGAAAGTGAAGAGGAACTAAAAAGCATCTTGATGAAAAGAAAGAGGAGAGTGAAAAAGTTGGCTTAAAGCTCAACATTCCGAAAACGAAGATCATGGCATCTGGTCCCATCACTTCATGGCAAATAGATGGGGAAACAGTGGAAACAGTGGCAGACTTTATTTTGGGGGGCTCCAAAATCACTGCAGATGGTGACTGCAGCCATGAAATTAAGAGACGCTTATTCATTGGAAGAAAAGTTATGACCAACCTAGATAGCATATTCAAAAGCAGAGACATTACTTTGCCGACTAAGGTCCGTCTAGTCAAGGCTATGGTTTTCCCTTTGGTCATGTATGGATGTGACAGTTGGACTGTGAAGAAGGCTGAGTGCCAAAGAATTGATACTTTTGAACTGTCATGTTGGAGAAGACTCTTGAGAGTCCCTTGGACTGCGAGGAGATCCAACCAGTCCATTCTGAAGGAGATCAGCCCTGGGATTTCTTTGGAAGGAATGATGCAAAAGCTGAAACTCCAGTACTTTGGCCACCTCATGCGAAGAGTTGACTCATTGGAAAAGACTCTGATGCTGGGAGGGATTGGGGGCAGGAGGAGAAGGGGACGACAGAGGATGAGATGGCTGGATGGCATCACTGACTTCATGGACGTGAATCTGAGTGAACTCCGGGAGTTGGTGATGGACAGGGAGGCCTGGCGTGCTGCGATTCATGGGGTCACAAAGAGTCGGACACGACTGAGCGACTGAACTGAACTGAATAGTTTTAGGCATCTTTACATATGCATTTGATCATTCCTACATATTCTTTTGTTAAACATTTAATTAATTTGCTTCCCTCTCTATAAAGTTGGGTTGTCCTCTAATTATTGAGTTACAAAATTCTTTATACATGTTCTATATGTCTTTTGCCAGATACATGTATTGTTAATATATTTGTATAAATTTGTATATATTCTTAGCATATTGTGAGCCTATGACTTGCTTTTTTATATTCTTAAATGTCCTTTGAAGAGCAAACATTTCAAATTTTGATAAAATAAATCACTGCAGATGGTGACTGCAGCCATGAAATTAAAAGATGCTTGCTCCTTGGAAGAAAAGCTATGACCAACCTAGAAAGCATATTAAAAAGCAGAGACATTACTTTGCCAACAAACATCCATCAGGTCAAAGCAATGGTTTTTCCAGTGGTCATGTATGGATGTGAGAATTGGACTATAAAGAAAGCTAAGCGCCGAAGAATTGGTGCTTTGAACTATGGAGTTAGAGAAGACTCTTGAGAGTCCCTTGGACTGCAAGGAGATCCAACCAGTCAAACCTAAAGGAAATCAGTCCTGAATAATCATTGAAAGGACTGATGTTGAAGCTGAAACTCCAATTCTTTGGCCGCCTGATTCAAAGAACTGACTCATTTGAAAAGACCCTAATGCTAGAAAAGATTGAAGGCAGGAGAAGGGGATGACAGAGGATGAGATGGTTGGATAACATCACTAACTCGATGCACATGAGTTTGAGCAAGCTCTGGGAGTTGCTGATGGACCAGAAAGCCTGGCTTGCTGCAGTCTATGGTGTTGCAAAGAGTTGGACATGATTGAGTGACCAAACTGAACCGAATTCATCAATAACTTTTTAAATATCAATTTATTTATTTTAATTGGAGGTTAATTACTTTACAATATTGTATTGGTTTTGCCATACATCAACATGAATCTGCCACAGATATACACGTGTTCGCTTTTTGTTAACTATTCAAAAATTTTTGCCTATCCTGAGATCACAACAGTTTTCACCTATGCTTTTTTCTAGAAGTTTTATAGGTTTAATATTTACATTTTGGTCTATGAGCCTTTTTATGTGCATCATATGAGGGAAGTACTGACATTTATTTTGTCCTATATAGGTTTCTTTTGTCCTAATATCTAACTGCACTAGCACTGTCACTTAAAAAGACTATCCTTTCCTCTTGGCCCCTTTCTTGATGATCAGTTGACCATATTTGTGGGACATATTTCTGGACTCTATTTTCTTCTATATATCTATTTATCAAAACATAGACCAATACGATACTGTCCTACATACTCTCATGCTATAAGACTGAAGTCCTTCAAATTTCTCCTTGTTTAAAACTTAATCTACTCTAGGCCCTCTGATACATTTTAGGATCAGCTTGTCCAGTTCTACAAAATAACTAGCTGGGATTTTGACCGGATTGGCTATTAATTTGGGAAGAACTAACATCCTAACAATATTGGGTCTTTAAATCCATGAGTAAAATATTTTTCTTTAAATTTTAATTTCTGTCACCAGTTTTTTGTAGTTTTCAGTGAATAGGTTTTGCAAACATTTTGCGATTTCATGATATTGATGCTAGTATATAAATATAATGATATTTTAAATTTTTCATTTTCTAAATTTTCAATATGTAGGAATAGTATGTATAGAGATACAAGTGGTGTTGTATCCTAACCTTATAAGCTATGGCCTTCTTAACTCATCACTAGCTTTAATATAAATTTTAGAGATTCCTTAGGACTTTTAGCTTCCCCAATAGCTCAGTGGGTAAAGAATCCGCCTGCAATGCGGGAGACCTGAGTTCGAGCCCTGGGTTGGGAAGATCCCCTGGAGAAGGGAAAGGCTACCGATTCCAGTATTCTTGCCTGGAGAATTCCATGGACTGTACAGCCCATGGGGTCGCAAAGAGTAGGACACGACTGCATGACTTTCACTTAGGAATTTCTACACAGTCATGTCGTCTGCAAAAAAAAAAAAAAAAAAAAAAGGAGCATTTTTGTTTCCAAAAGAAAAAATGCCTTCTATAGCTGCCTGGCTTTTTTTGTACTGGCTAGCCTGGCAAGGACTTAATTTTTTCATTTGTGCCCCACAGCATGTGGGGCTAATGGTAAAGAACCCACCTGCCAATGCAGGAGACAGAAGAGAAAAGGGTTCAGTCCTTAGGTCAGGAAGATTCCCTGGAGGAGGACGTGACCACCGACTCCGGTAATCTTGCCTTGAGAATCCCATGGACAGAGGGCCTGGCAGGCAACAGTCCATAGGATTGCAAAGAGTCAGAGAAGACAGAAGGAACTTGGCACAGCAGCAGGCACAGCATGTAGGATCTCAATTTCCCTGACCAGATGGAACCCATGCCCCCTGCACTGGAAGCCTAGAGTCTTAACCACTGAATTGCCAGGGATGTCCCTGGCAAGGACTTCTTGTGAAAGGGTGAATGAATGTGATGGAGATGGAGCCTGATCATAGGGAATATCAACTCAGTCTTTCACCATTGAGTATGATGTTAACTGTACATATTGATGTACGGCAAAACCAATACAATATTGTAAAGTAATTAACCTCCAATTAAAATAAATAAATTTATATTTCAAAAATGTCTTTTATCAGTTGACTTCTATTCCTGTTTTGGTGCTTTTTTTTTTTTTTTTTTGTATTAATTACAGGCTAAATTTTGTCAGTTGCACATTTTTTTTTCTTCCTGAAGCAGGAAACTTATTTTTCTCTCCTTTTTTCTGTTAATGTTGAGTTACATTAAGTTTTCATCTATGAAATCAACCTGGAATTCCCAAGATAAATTCTACCTGTTCATATTATATTATGCTTATCACACATAGTTTGACTAAATTTTTTAATAGTTTACTAAAGAAAGTTAGTGATACCAAGGGAACATTTCATGCAAAGATGGGCTCAATAAAAGATAGAAATGGTATGGACCCAGCAGAAGCAGAAGATATTAAGAAGAAGTGGCAAGAATACACAGAAGAACTGTACAAAAAAGATCTTCACAACCCAGATAATGATGAATGCATGATCACTCACACTCACCTAGAGCTGGACATACTGGAATGTGAAGTCAAGTGGGCCTTAGGAAGCATCTTTATGAAAAAAGCTAGTGGAGGTTATGGAATTCCAGTTGAGCTATTTCATATCCTGAAAGATGATGCTGTGAAAATGCTGCACTCAATATACCAGAAAATTTGGAAAACTCAGTGGTGGCCACAGAATTGGAAAAGGCCAGTTTTCATTCCAATCCCAAAGAAAAGCAATGTCAAAAAATGCTCAAACTACCACACAATTGCACTCATCTCACACACTAGTAAAGTAATGCTCAAAATTCTCCAAGCTAGGCTTCAGTAATATGCGGACTGTGAACTTCCAGATGTTCAAGTTGGTTTTAGAAAAGGCAGAGGAACCAGTGATCAAATTGCCAACACCACTGGATCATCAAAAAAGCAAGAGAGTTCCAGAAAAACATCTATTTCTGCTTTATTGACTATGCCAAAGCCTTTGACTGTGTGGATCACAATAAACTGTGGAAAATTCTGAAAGAGATGGGAATAACAGACCACCTGACCTGCCTCTTGAGAAATCTGTATGCAGGTCAGGAAGCAACAGTTAGAACTGGGCATGGAACAACAGACTGGTTCCGAATAGGAAAAAGAGTACATCAAGGCTGTATATTGTCACCCTGTTTATTTAACTTATATGCAGAGTACATCATAAGAAACGCTGGTCTGGAAGAAGCACAAGCTGGAATCAAGATTGCTGGGAGAAATATCAATAACCTTAGATATGCAGATGAAATCACCCTTATGGCAGAAAGTGAAGAACTAAAGAGCCTCTTGATGAAAGTAAAAGAGGAGAGTGAAAAAGTTGGCTTAAAGCTCAACATTCCGAAAACGAAGATCATGGCATCTGGTCCCATCACTTCATGGCAAATAGATGGGGAAACAGTAGAAACAGTGTCAGACTTTATTTTTCTGGGTTCCAAAATCACTGCAGATGGTGATTGCAGCCATGAAATTAAAAGACACTCACTCCTTGGAAGGAAAGTTATGACCAATCTAGACAGCATATTAAAGAGCAGAGACATTACTTTGCCAACAAAGGTCCATCTCGTCAAGGCTATGGTTTTTCCAGTAGTCATGTATGGATATGAGATTTGGACTATAAACAAAGCTGAATGCCAAAGAATTGATGCTTTTGAACTGTGGTGTTGGAGAAGACTCTTGAGAGTCCCTTGGACTGCAAGAAGATCCAACCAGTCCATCCTAAAGGAGATCAGTCCTGGGTGTTCATTGGAGGGACTAATGTTGAAGCTGAAACTCCAATTCTTTGATCACCTGATGCGGAGAGCTGACTCATTTGAAAAGACCTTGATGCTGGGAAAGATTGAAGGCAGGAGGGGAAGGGGACGACAGAGGATGAGATGGTTGGATGGCATCACTGAGACAGTGGACATGGGTTTGGGTGGACTCCGGGAGTTGGTGATGGACAGGGAGGCCTGGCATGCTGCGGTTCATGGGGCCAGAAAGAGTCGGACATGACTGAGCTGAACTGAATGAATTTTGCATCTAGGTCCATGAGAGATATTGGTGTAGTTTTCTTTTCTTTGAAATATTTGTCTGGTTTGTTTTTTCTTTCCAAAGCTGAGTTGTAATGGGTTCCTTCATTTCTATTTTCTGAAGGAGTCTATGATGATGATGATTATATTCTTCCATAAAATGTTTGGTAAAATTCATCAGTGAGGACATTTGGGCCTTCAGTTTTCCTTGTAGAAAGATTTTAAATTATTAATTCAGTTTACAGTATGCTCGCTATTCACATGTCTATCAGCTTTTGTCTCACAAAGAATCTCTCCTTTGCTTCTAAGTCATCAGACTTTTCCGCCTAATTTCATTTGTACAAATCTCTTATTATCCTTTTAATGTCTGTAGGATTGATACTCATCTCTTTCATCCTTGATAATGGATATTTGTATTTTTTTCTCTTTCATCAGCTTAGCTACAGATTTACCAATTTTATTAGTTTTCCAAAGAATCCATTGATTTCATTAATTTATTTATATTGTCTACTTAAAAACTCAGAAAGTGTTTTCTATTAGGAGCTAAATAAATATTTTAGGTTTTCAGGCCGTATGACCTTTCAGGTAGCGATAAGTAAATGAATAAATGAATACTATGTTCAGATAAAACTTTATTTACAGAAACAAGTTTTGAGCCAGAGTTTACCTGTGAGCTGTGGTTTGCTGACCCTTGGTCTATTCATTTCAATTCATCTTTATTTTTGCTTCCTAGCTCTTTGGAGTTAATATTCTCTCGTTTTCCAGCTTTCTAACATAGAAATCATAATCCTTCAGTGTAGAAGAACATTTTCAATGAGCTCAGAAATCCAGGTTCACTCCTCCAACCAGCACCAGTAGTGTAAAGATGTGACCAGTTTTAGATGAAATGCCTAGTCTTGGCTTTTGCTCTTGTATATGTATGAATTGCCTCCTTTGGTTAACTCTAAGATCTTTTTAATCATGATTTTCAAGAATTTGATTATAATAACTGATATACTTTGCTGTGGTTTTCTTGGCTGTTTGTTTACCTTATTGGATGTGTGTTAGTTTATAATTCATCAAATTTGGAAAATAGTATATTCAGTGATGTTATGTTGGTACCTTGAAACCAGCAATAGTGGCAGTATTTACATCATAAAAGTTAGCCTATGCTATAAATCAAGTCTTTTCTCTCCATGATGACAGTTAAAATTTACTGCCCATGGGTCACTAAATTTTGTTCTTTTCCATTTTTTTTTCTTTGTGTTCTTCTACTGTGGTAGTTTCTGTTTCTACATGTTCAAATTTACTGATATTCTAAACTTTTCAGTGGGTGCTATCTCTATGTTGTGAATTTATTGTTTAAGATACTATATTTTTCAGCTCTAAGTCTCTATTTGGTTATTGTTATAGTACTTTCTATTGATCTTTTCATGATGTTTTCTTTAAATCCTTGATCATATTTTTAATAATTATTCTAAAGTAACTCACTGTTAGCTCCCTGTTACTGTTGACAGGAACACTGTTAGCTCCTGTCTGGCCTTGATCACATCTTCTCTCCCTTCCTATCCATGTTTACTCTCTGGCTGTGTGTACGCATGCTAAGTTGCTTCAGTCATTTCTGATTCTGTGCAACCCTATGAACTGTAGTCTGCTACGCTCCTCTGTCCATGGGATTCTCCAGGTAAGAATACTGGAGTAGGTTGCCATGCCCTCCTCCAGGGTATCTTCCCAACCCAGGGATCAAACCCACATCTCTTATATCTCCTTCATTGGCAGTCAGGTTCTTTGCCACTAGCACCACCTGGGATGGCCACTCTGACTAACTCTGTCATTTTAGTAAGATATCACCTTCTTGAGAGTTCTGCTAAGTCTTCCATACAGTTGACAAAGATTCTTCACTTGGCTTCTTAGAATTTGCATGTCTCCTAGATCTTGTGTCCTCTGGGAATGACTCTTCTGAGAGCATCTGGTCATTGTTACCACAGCCTGGTGGTTTTACCTTTTGTTAGCATAGCTTAGTTTTCATCAACAGACTCACAGAGAACCCTGAAGATTTCTAGAGCTCTTTATCCATCTAACTCCCTCCTCTGTGCCAGTCTGCCTCAGAAATTATGGCATCTCAGACTTCTTGATCCTTAATAGGTATCTCCTGAGCTCAAGACCACTGCACGGGATGCTCCCTTCAACCCTGCAGTTGTGCTTTGGAAGATGCTCCTCAGGAAGAGACTGGAGTGATTTTAAGACTCACTTTACTTCTTTTACAGACCTCTTATAGTTCAAAGTCTTGTATTTCCTATTTATCAGTGTTTGAGACTAGTTATTTCATATATTTTATCCAGTTTCCTATTTTTTTAAACATTAGGAAGACATGTCTTTTTCCAGTTTCTCCATCATAGCTGGAAGCTGAAGTTCTTAAACACTCTGACCAAACCAATAATCTTCCTTCATCTGATTGCATAACCGCATTGACAGAGTTCTTAACAACAGTATCAGTCTTAGGAGGGACATACTATGAATAACAGAAAGGATGGAGATATTATAATCCACTGAGTCAGCACCAGCTATAAATGAGGGAGCTTGATGTTTCAGGTATGTAGATTGCCCTCTTGTGCAGTAAATAAATCATATCCTTCCTTGGTTCAGTTCAGTCACTCAGTCGTGTCCAACTCTTTGTGACCCCATGAATCACAGCACGCCAGGCCTCCCTGTCCATCACCAACTCCCAGGGTTCACTCAGACTCATGTCCATTGAGTTGGTGATGCCATCCAGCCATCTCATCCTCTGTCGTCCCCTTCTCCTCCTGCCCCCAATCCCTCCCAGCATCAGAGTCCTTTCCAATGAGTCAACTCTTCGCATGAGGTGGCCAAAGTACTGGAGTTTCAGCTTTAGCATCATTCCTTCCAAAGAAATCCCAGGGCTGAGCTCCTTCAGAATGGACTGGTTGGATCTCCTTGCAGTCCAAGGGACTCTCAAGAGTCTTCTCCAACACCACAGTTCAAAAGCATCAAATCTTCGGCGCTCAGCCTTCTTCACAGTCCAACTCTCACATCCATACATGACCACTGGAAAAACCATAGCCTTGACTTGATGGACCTTTGTTGGAAAAATTAATGTCTCTGCTTTTGAATATGCTATCTAAGTTGGTCATAACTTTTCTTCCAAGGAGTAAGTGTCTTTTAATTTCATGTCTGCAGTCACCATCTGCAGTGATTTTGGAGCCCCCCAAAATAAAGTCTGACACTGTTTCTACTGTTTCCCATCTATTTCCCATGAAGTGATGGGACCAGATGCCATGATCTTCGTTTTCTGAATGTTGAGCTTTAAGCCAACTTTTTCGCTCTCCACTGTCACTTTCATCAAGAGGCTTTTTAGTTCCTCTTCCCTTTCTGCCATAAGGGTGGTATCATCTGCATATCTGAGGTTATTGATATTTCTCCTGGCAATTTTGAGTCCAGCTTGTGTTTCTTCCAGACCAGCGTTTCTCATGACGTACTCTGCATATAAGTTAAATAAGCAGGGTGACAATATACAGTCTTGACGTACTCCTTTTCCTATTTGGAACCAGTCTGTTAGTGCTGTGCATATTAGACTTTTTTCCACACTACAAGAATTTTAAAACATACATATAAGTTGAGTTGAATTGTTCCATGAATATCCATACAACCACAAGTTAGCCTTACAATGATTGTCCTTCTACTTGTACATGTTACTTCTGTCAGCAGATATATCATTCAGCTAGAGTTCAGTATTCGTATACAGTGCTTTATTTTTTGAAGTAAATTTTAGATACAGTAGAATGCACACCTTAAGAGCACCATTTAGTGAGCTGTGAGAAATGCACACAACTCTTCCTTGGAACGAATATTTAGCAATGAATGTGGGTTCATTGTTGAAGCAGCTATGCAATGGCACTTGGAAGTGGGGCTTTGGGAGGTAATTAAGTGATAAGGGTGGAGCCCCCATGGTGGGATCAGAGTAACTGTGGATAAGTTGAGAAGACAGCCATTGGTAACCAGGGTGACACCTCCTACCAAGAACCCAACCACATTGACATTCTATCTTCTAGAACTGTGAGAAATGTGTTTACTGTGTAAACCATCCAGTTGGTGGTGTTTTGTTATCTCAGTTTGAACTAAGACTCCCATTTAATCCTAACCCCTGTTAAGTTACATTACCATTCACCCCCAAGTTCCCTACGCCCAAACCCTGTTTCACCACGTATTAATTTTGCATTGTCTAGAATGTCTTCTGAATATTATTTACAGTATGCAGTCTTTTGCATAGACTTCTTTCATTTACCACAGTGTTTTTGATATTCATCAATGTTGTTACGGGCTTCCCTGATAGCTCAGTTGACAGAGAATCCATCTGCAATATAGGAGACTTCAGTTTGATTCCTGGATCAGGAAGATCCACTGGAAAAGGGATAGGCTACCCACTCTGGTATTCTGGCCTGGAGAATTCCAGGGACTCTAGTCCATGGGGTCATAAAGAGTCAGACACAACTGAACGACTTTCACTTTTAATGTCGTCACATAAACATATACAAATATATAGATAGTTTTTTCTCAATTGTGAATTAGTGGAAATAATGTGGAAATACATCGTTTTGTCCATCCGTTCTCTACTGATGGATCCCTGACTCACTTAGTTTTTTGGCTATATTTTTGTACAAGTCCTTTGGTGAATATATTTTCACATCTTTTCAGTAAATAACACTGAAATTGAAGGATTATAGGGTGGCATATACTTAGCTCTATAAAACTGCTATGTATCATTTTACATCCTTGTTGACAATGATAAAGACTTCTGATTGATCTTTATTTATGCCCAGATTTGATGGTGTCCACCTTTTTACACATTCTTGTGTGGGTATAGTGATCTTTCAGTTTGGTATACTACATTCTCATTTGGTTCAATAATTTCTTAATTTCTGTTCTGACTCCTTTGACTCTTTGGATTATTTATTTAGAAGCATGTTCTTTAATACCCAAATACTTGGGATTTTTCCAGGTACCTAGTTTTTATCGATTTCTAATCCCACGATGGTCAGGAAAAACAGTGTATGGTTTGATTGCTCTTTAAGACTTATTTTATGACCCAGTGTTTATCTTTGTAAAGTTACCATGTGCACTTGAAATCAACGTATATTTGCACTTTTGGGGGCAGTGCTCCACTAGTAGACTAACTAGGGTAGAGTAGTTGACAAAGTTGCTCAGATCTTCTATTTCTTCATTGATTTTCTTTTTTGTCTAATGCTGTTAAGTTGTGGAATGAAGACTTAAAATCTCCTGCTTGTTGGTAGAATTGTTTTTTTTTGTAATTTTTCCCCCTGTATTTTGAAGCTGTTACTAGGTGCACAGAAATTTATGATTGAGATACCTTCCTGGTGAAGGTATTATGATTGATATACCTTCTATCACTATGAAAATACCCTTTGTATCTCCAGTAATTCCTATGTTAAAGTCTATGTTATCTACTATTATCTGGTATCAACAAACCCTGGTACCAAATTTTGACATCTTTTCATTGCTTTCATTTCCATCTATTTACTTGCAACCTATGTCTTTATATTTAAGGTGTATTTATGCAACTTATAGCTAAATCTTTGTATTTTTCAATCACTTTGACATTTGCTTTTTAAACTTAAAAATTATATTTAGATGTAATGAAATTACAGATGTGATTATACTTACTCCTCCTGTTTTGTTTTCCTGGACTGCTTTTAATGTTCTTTTCTCTCTTCCTCCTTTCTGGCCTCCTTTTGGGTTTTGGGTGGATTGTGTATTTCTCTTCAGAGAAATGGCATTCATGCTATTCTAATACACAATTGGTTTTTCAGATATAGAGTGAAAAACAATATAGTAGTTTTTATTTTTTCAGTGGTTGCATAGTCTTTTATTTTTTAGTGGTTGCATAGTCTACTAAACCACTTCATGACAAATACAGGAATGTTGCTATAGTATAGTTCTAATTCACCTCTTCCATGGTAAAAGGCTGTATTAAGCTTGCATGACATTTGGTATTTCCTTATCTATGTCTATAAAGTCACAATTCAAGAAATTGAAACTTTAATTACTCGAGTGTGGATATAAAAATATGTGTGCATGTGTGCTAAGTCCTTCAGTTGTGTCAGACTCTCTGCAACCTCATGGATTGTAACTCACCAAGATCCTCTGTCCATGGGATTCTCCTGCCAAGAATACTGGACTGGGTTGCTGTACCCTCCTCCAGGGGATCTTCCCAACTCAGGGATAGAACCCACATCTCTTGCATTTCCTACATTGGCAGGCGGGTTCTTTACCACTAGTGTCACCTGGGAAGTCCCGAATATAAAAATCTTTTCTCACCTAAATAACAAGGACATAATATTTGAATGTGGTGTCCACAATGCTCACGGTGTGCTGTTCTGTATAAATAGATAAATGTATATCAGGGTGATGGGCACCTGAGATATACATATATACATACAAATATACACAGATACATATATATATATACACCAATACAAATAGATATATACACAAATACATATAAATATATATATATATATACACACACACAAATATATGTGTTTTCTAGCCCTAGGTTCTCCAAATATGTGATGATATGATTATGGGTTTTTGCCCATGTCAAAACAAAATACTGTGCCCTGTTAATATCAGTACTCATTGCAGAAAATACTTGACTACAGGATATGCTGGTAATGAAGCAGAGTAAAAACTTTTTCAAAGCCCAGAGGTCTGAGAAACACTTCCTCTCTTGGCCTAACAATGGAGCACAAGGGTACCAGAGGAATACGTGTGAGCAGCTGAGAGAGCAGAGTTCACAGAGGCGTTAGACTTCTCAGTGCTATGAACTTCAGTACCTAAGAAATCCTAGTAAGTTTTAAAACTATATAGGTTTCTAACCCCTAAACATCCAAATATTCTGAATCAGTGGGTAGAAGTAGAGATCAGGAATTTATGTTTTTAACAATTTTCATACACTGCACTGCAGGTAGTCCATACATACAGCAGCTTCACAGGTGTATGCTGCCTTAATTTAAAGAATTTTAAAATTCTGGACAGATTGGGGTTTTAAATAATTCTTCATCTCTAGGCCTTTAACCCAGGTGCCTTAAGAGTCCTATAGTGAACATCCAAAGGAATGTTGTCTTTACACTGCCATTCTTTACTTTCCCGCTCCCCCTTCACAATACTTTTTGTTTATAAAATACGTTTTGTCATAATTCTTCACTATGACTGGCCATCGTGGGTGACCCTGCAAAGCAAGGCTCATAGTTCCATTGAGTTATGTAGGCCCCTTCCTAAAGATATGCCTGTGATCCATGAAGGCTTTTTATTTGCATATAGTGAAGTAGCTCAGTCGTGTCTGACTATCTGCGACCCCATGGACTGTAGCCTACCAAGCTCCTCTGTCCATGGGATTTTCCAGGCAATAGTACTGGAGTGGATTGCCATTTCATTTCATTAACTATAGACTTTGTTATCTTGTTTGTTCCCTTCCCTACTCTGTAAATTCCCTTACTAGACCGTAAGAGGGTACGACACGTCTGGCTCATTCACAGCACCTAGTAAAGTGTTATACACAGTAGGTGCTTGATAACTAACTGTTGAAATGATTGATTCACTCTAAAAACATAAAATCACACCTCAACAAGCTCACCACCTACCACCAACCATCATAATAGTCTCAGCAAAACCCATAGTCAAGATTACATGCATACATTGTACCACGTCCCCACTGGCAAACCCAGAGAATGAAGGCTTCAATTCCAAGGGAACTCCAAAGAGGAATACAGAGGAAAGCGAGCTTTTGGGGGTATGAGACTGTCAAGTGAGACTGGTCATAAAACACTATATTACTTATAAGGTTCATGATGACCAATACAATTAAATACATACAAAGTAACAGGCAGTCAGGAGATAACCGTCCAAGACGAAACACATCAGAGCCAATCCCCTGTCGTACGGACCCGCTCTGCAAAGGTAACCCACCAGGAAAGCACCCAGAGATGAAGAACCCGCCCAGGAGTAAGCCCTGCCCACACCGCCGAGGGACCCACGCCATGCACGCCCCGCCCAGGCAGCGGAGGCATCCGAGAGACGAACGCCACGCCCGCGTCCCGCTCACGCAGCGGAAGGTGCAAGCCACGCAGCCCACCACACAGCGGGAGAGCTCTTGCCACCCTGCCACGCAGCGCCGCCCGCACCATGCACGCCCCGCCCAGGCAGCGGAGGGACCCGCGCGACAAACGCAACGCCCCATTCCCCTCGCAAGCCGCGAAGGGCCTAAGCCAAGTTCTGCGCCGTAGTTACGCAACCGCTGCGCCCGTTTCCGGAAGTGTAGCCCAGGCGAACATCGGACTGCGCCTGCGCGCTGACGTATTCCCAAAAGCCCAATGAACGGAGGGGTGGGCTGCTGGTCTTTGGGCCCGGTTTCCGGTTCCTGTGGGCGTCTGTCGGCTCTTGTGCTACGTGGCTCTGGTGAGCAGACGCGGAGCAGGTGAGGTTTCGTGTGGCTGGGCTTCGGAGCTACCCTTTGGGCACTAGCGAAGGCAGAGGGCGTGGGGGAGCCCTCCGGCCGCCTGCTCCCTGTCCACAAGGCGTCGGGGAAAGCTGACTCAGAGCCGCGAGTCTGACGGAGAAGGGCTTCCAGGGCCTCGATCCCTCCGGCCGACTCTCGGCCCGGGCCTAAGCTTGGAGGTCGGCCGTCCTTGGCTACCTCTGTGGGAACGTTTCCACTCGGTTCTGTTGTCAGAGAGGGTCCCTTCGGGGTCGGCTCTGGGGCCGTGGGTGTGGAATGTGTCTTCGAGAGCTCAGTCCTGTACTGTGACGTGGGAGGGGGAATCTAGAGTCTGAGTCAATTCAGAAGGGGTTATTGGATCCCCTTCCCTGACATTCAGTGCAGTGTTTCGGTTGTTAACGCGCTGTTTAGGAAAAAAAGGTGCTTCGCTTTCATCAAGATATCTATAAATTTTAACCTCACTGGAGTTGAAGAACAGTTAAATGAAAACATTCTGGGCCTGGCATACCGGGCCTAGAATGTTTATAGAATTCCTGATATACTTTTAGTGTCTCATATATCTTGTTTTAGCAACCCACGCTGGGTGAGAAAACTAGGGCCTAGAGAGACTACATTCCATAGAAAGGGATTTGTACAACCACCACCTCCTCTTGTGAATGGCTTTAACTCAACAGAAACTTACTGAGTATTTCTGTCCCTGGCCGCTGTTGTAAGTGCTAGAAATAAATGAAGTACAAGTAAGGAGCTGGTTTCATTAGCTGTTATATTAAATACCAGTGACTGTTAAGGATTGGATGACATTCCTGTTGTGTGATAGATTACACGGAAGAACCTGTTGATAAAATGTATGGCCGTTTTCCTTAAAAGGTGTGTCCAAAGCTAAAGATTTAGAATTTAGCTAAATAGCTTCTGAATCTTGGTTTAGCCAGATTTTGTGGTTTTAAAAATTGTAGAGATAGAGAACAATCCGATTGAAGTCACATTTGCCTCTACTCGGCTCTGGAAGCATCCCAGTTGGCACTCACTGCGCTAGACACTGGTGTCCCGGGAATTTAAAATAAAATATAGAAAATGCTTGGTTGCATCTCAACACTGTAGATTCCTTAACAGGAACAGTGAGAGGACTGCAGGATGTGTAAGGAGTGGATGTGTTGTCAGGTGCTTAGCCTTTAGTAGTGAGTGCCCTTTGATATTAAGAGCGTGCGCCTTGATCATTGAGAACAGGAGCAAGACCTGTGTTTTTTTTACTGCATTTGTTTTGATAGTTTGCTGGAGATTACAAAAAAATAGTGTTGATTTACTCTTGGAGTCTGTATTTTTTTTTTTTAATGAGATGAAATCCACCTATCCATATCAGGATGGATTTACATTTTGATATAAGTCAGCAAGTCCTTGCTATATAGTAAGTAACACCAGTGATAATCTTTTTTTCCTTTTTGGTTTTTAAACAGACATCATGGATCAGGTAATGCAGTTCGTTGAGCCAAGTCGGCAGTTTGTGAAAGACTCCATTCGGCTGGTTAAAAGATGCACCAAACCTGATAGAAAAGGTAATAGCTTTGGAATGAGAGAAAAAAAAATTAATATTTTGCATTCTCTAAGCCCTATATTAATGTCTTCCTGTTTAATAATTGTTGTGCTTCTTTCACCACTTTTATTGATTTATTTTTGCTTTATTTTGGAATTGTCAGTTTTTGCTGCATTTTGTATACTTTGTGCATCCGTTATAGATTTTTCTTTTGTATGTGTTTTCCAGGCTTATAAGGTTATTTGTTACAGCCTTATTTTCCATATTGCTTTTGCCGTGGTCATATGTAATGACTTTATAGAGTTTTCAGTATCTTTCACATTTCCACTCTGAGAAATCTTTTGAAACTCTTCATACTATGTCACTCTTCCCCTAAACCTCTCCCAAACAAAAAAGGCCTTATAATGAAATCAACAGCATAGTTGGTACCAACCTAGGAAGTTTCTTATTTATCATAATTCATGTGTTAAAAGGTGCACTAGAATTTGTCTGTTTCTGCTCTTTTTTTGACTGCTGCCTGAGTTAGGACTGGAAATATAATAGACAATGTAACATTACATGTTATATTACATATATAGCATGATATATAGAAAATGTAATAAGGAGTGGTCTTGCTCTTATGGAGCTTAGAATCTTTGAGGGAAGACAATCATAAACAAATAATGACAATTATAGTTTTTAGTTACTGCTGTGGTGAGTATTATGTAAGGTAGATAGAGGAAGGTCTACCAGTATGTGATAGGAGGACTAACCAAGCTAACAAGCAGGGAGAGCTTCCCTGAGGAAGTAGTGTTAAATGGAAACATTACAGGGTCTGAACCTTTACATAAAACTCTGTTTGACCCCATTCGGTTTTTCAAGCCTTGTTTTTTGGCTTCATGACAGTGGGCCTGTTGTTTATAAAAATTACATTCTGTGCTTTTATAGTTGATATTTTTATCAATGTTACAAAATCTTTAAGACAAATACTGTGTATTCATGTTTCCTTTTTGGTATTCTAGTCATTTGCTAGGAAGATAAATATTTCTCTGCTTATTGATTGATTCACTAGCATGAACATGCACTTCATTTTTATATTTCCTTAAATATAAGTAAAACAGGAAAATTAAAAATCTGTCATACTTTATTTACTATTAATATGTCATTTAAAAAAATTGCATACTTATTATCAGGAGAAGTGTATACCAGTAAGTTTATTTATGTCAGTGCTAATTTTTTCCCCTTTATTTGCAGTGACAGTGCAAAAAGTAATGTAAATTTTGTGTTTTCTAAATCCAGAATTCCAGAAGATTGCCATGGCAACAGCAATAGGATTTGCTATAATGGGATTCATTGGCTTTTTTGTGAAATTGATCCATATTCCTATTAATAACATCATTGTGTAAGTAAACTTTTTGAAATAGACACTATCAAGGATAAAATGAAAATGCAGACCATTTGAGTTGACACTTCGCTATTTGGTTAATATATAGATAATGTTTCTTTGATTTTTTAATGTTGTTAGAATCTACTGCTATTTACTGAGTACCAGATAATTCAAAGTAACTTTATATATTATATAATTTTTAAAGCTGTTCTGTGAGATAGGCACTCATTTTTTAATAAGTAAAATTTTAAAGGATTGAGGAAGCTAGTTAAAGGTACTCAGTATGAGATAAAACAGGTATTCAGTGATAGAACCAGTATTCAAATCCAAGTTCTCTTTGTGCAGTACATTAACTTGTCAACATTAAGGTGCAGAGGAAATATTCCCCATCTGAAGATCACTATAGTAGTAGAGTTCAAACCTAAACCAGATTGCCTATATTCAGATTTTTCTTGTTACTTAATAGCTGTCATAACTTTGGACAACTTAGCTCCTTTGTGCCCAGTTTATTCAATAGGGATAATAGTTCCTGACTAGGGCTATAGAAAAGATAAGTGACTGGAAGTTGTGGTTAATGTAATGAGACACTGATACTAACTAATACACTTTAGTATATTAGGAGGAAAAAAACCTGAAAAACACTGGAATTGTTTTATTCTTTTCTAAATGCTTTTGCTTTTTAGATTCACTAAGCACTCATGAGTCGAGACACCTTGTGGCAGTGTAGTTAGAGCAGTCAGCTTTAGGCAATTTTGTGGTGTAAAGACTTAGCACCTGTTGTAGTACTTATTTGCTCTGTGATTTTGTATTTGCTTGGTCTCTGAGCCTTACCTGTCATGTAGATATTTAATCATGAGATAAGCCTTTTAGGCTTATTTTATAAGGTGGAGATGCTTTGTAAACTATAAATCTCTTAAGTACTGGATATTTTACTATGGATGCTTATGGAAGTTATCCTTTTTAAATGACACGTGACTGAATGAGCGTGGTCAGGTGGATTTCTTAAGTAGGTTTTCATAGCTGTTATGCAGACATGCCACAAAGGATCACAGAGAGTTAGACCTGGAATGGACCAAGTATCTCAGATCTCTTCCATCAGTTTAGAAATCTCTGCTATATTCCTAGTGAGGAAAGCCATTTTGGGAATTTTGGAATCATGGAGCAAATCCTCTAGTAGAATTAGGAAAGCTGAGCCTCAGTGTCTTTGGGCTACAGCCCCTACCTAATCAGTAAATAGAGTGGGTAGAGTGGAGTCTGTGATGTCAGCTCAGTGCTTCTGCTATGCAGCTTCCTAGCCGATTGTCAGACAGGTGTAACTTACAGAATTCTTTCTTAATTGATAATGTAATACTAATATATGACTATATATATTCATGCATGTGTGTATATGTATGTCTCTATTGTAGATATGTGTGTATATGTATGTACTGCAGAACCTAGCACAGTATTCTCTTGTGCATGTTGAAAGCACTTGAGTAAGTGCTGAGTTAAGTGAACAGTGTAAGGTTCTTAACCTTTTTCTAATGATCATGATGGTAGTAATAATTGTTAACATTTATTATGCACTTGGTGTGTGCCAAGGACACACAGCTTAGTGTGAGTTGACCTTTTTAACTCTCATGACACTTGTGTGAGATTAGCAGTGTTATTACATCCATTTTATAGGTGAAGAAACTGAGGCATGGAGAGTAAGTACATTGCATGCCTGTAAGTGGTAGAGCAGCATGTGAAATCCAAGTTCCAGAGCCTCAGTTCTTAACCACTGTACAGGCCATTACTCATTCTGAGTCACAGGCCTCACTTCAGGCTCCAGTTTGCATTTCATTAGCCCTCTTAAAAATCCAGTACCTAGACTCCATTGCCTATTGTGGATATTTTCTTGCTAAAGACTCAAGTCTTCAGACAGTTTCTCACAAATAACTGCTAAATAAATTTCCTTTATCTTGGGTTTACTTGGTGTGGTTTGTTTTTAGCCTAAAAATGGAACATTACCCTTGTTAAATTACTTTTTGCTAGATTCCCTTATAGAAGACTTCTGAATTTTGAATCTGTTCAGCATTGTTATTTACCTTAGTTTTATGTTAGAAAACTTTTTATTTCATTATGAGTTGTGGTCTAAAGTACCTTTTAGGATGAGGCGCTCTCAGTATACCTTTTTGAAATTGAGATGTTCCCAACAGGTCTTTGAAACAAGTGTTAAAAATTTGCTTTCTCTTAATTCTAATTTCTACAACAAGCACAGTATATGTTTTGTGAATCTTACTGATTAGAGACAGTTGAGCTCTGACGTTTAGGAAGCTAGTTGCTTAGAAAACTATTCTTCTAGTAACAAAAATGTATCAAAATAAAGTTAAAAGTTTATATCTCTCTAGATAGTTTTTACATTAAAGTGAGGGCCAATAAAACATTTTGTGAGAAAAGCTATCAGAAAACTTACTCTTTTCATAATATGCCATGACAACTATAAAACTGAAAGAAATATTTTTCCTGTTGAAAGAGTGTATTAAAATTTTTTTGAGATGATAGCAAGTGAAAAATAAACTTCTCTTTCATTAGGCTGAATTATCACTGTTTTCCTTATGATGATTTTTTTCCCCTCTTCTGTACAATTATAGCCATCAGAATTCATATCCACAGGGTTATAATTTAAAGGATTTATATAGTTGTGGGTATTTGAGTTTAAGCAATACAGTTTAATGAAGTAAGCCTTTAGAACTTTATGTTAAAGTTTAGATGCAGGGCTATTTTTTTTAGGAGTATTTTTGGGTTGGCCAAATTGTTTGTTCAGGTTTTTCAGTAAGATGTTACAGAAAATCCCAAGTGAACTTTCATTTAGTACAGGAATTATCTTCTTTCCTTAACATTACAGTTTTAAAACATGTATCTCAGTATATTATTTTAATGTTCATGCTGTTGAAACTTAGACATTCTTCTATAGGGAAGGCAATTTTTGTTATTACTATTAATACAGGTTTCTGGATACAGTGGTTGAGAACCAGTTTGTACATCAAATTGAAAAAGTTCTCAACAGTCCTGTTATGTAATTCCTAGTTTTCATCTTGTTATGAAAGACATTGTGCTATGCTGTTAAGCATGTTTTTCAAATGAGGATTCTGAGTTTTAACAGATGAAGCCTGTTCCAACAGCCACGTCATCTGTAAGGGCCTTTTCAGTTCCAAGATTTTAAAGTTCAGTTTCTTCTCTTTTGTGCTGTTTTGGAGTAATATAGATGTGGTTCTCAAATAACTGGTTCTGGTTCCATAAAATTACAGCATATTGCATTTCAAATGTATTATTATTAAAATCTTTAACACTCAAAATTGACCATCTTTCTTTCTTTTACAGTGGTGGCTGAATACCTTTTTAGAAAAGTAGTTTTCATCTTGGGGATTGGTGAACAAGTGAGGATTTGAGAAGCTGTTGGAGCAGAAATTTGTCTCTGTGTTTTATGTTTTTCTTTCATTTTTTTCTTCCAAGATGTTTTCTATTTGTAAATTAAAATAATTTTAAAATAGATGTCTTCTCTTTTGTCCATCACAGATACTTATTAAATTTTAGCGGTAAGAAATAGTGGGTTCTGTTTCCTTCTTCCCGCTTTTCCTTCCTTCACTCCTTCATATTTTGGTTTACAGGAAAATTGAAAGGCGCAGTGGAATATTGCACTTCCTGAGTTTTCCTCTCTCAGTCTGATCATGAAAGAAGGAACAGCAAATCAAGGATGGGAATGGCGGTGAGGGAGTTTGAAGGTAGGGTAGGCGTTTTGTCTCTGAGCACTCATAGTATACATAAGTAGTCAGCGCTCCTCCAAAAGTTTAAGTGCCGCTTGAAATAGCTTCCTGAAAATCATGGTTAAAAACTTTAAGAGCTCCTCTTCAGATAAACCATAATTAGTCACACTGTCATAAACATTGGAGTTCTGAATATTTTAAAGAATTTACTGATAATTAATATGAGATGAAAAGGGGTCTTGTCTTGTTTCCCCTTTAAAAAATAGTAATATAAAATTGAGATAGTTTATTCTCAATTTTCTGTGTAAAACTATCATTGATTTGTTCATTCAGGGTTTAATTATTGAACCTTTATTTCCCGAGTTCTAATTTTCTTCTTTTTCAAAAAATTGTTTAGCAGCACATGTTTGGTAAGTGTCCTCTGAGTCTTTGTGAATAAGGTAGACAGGTGTCTTGACTGGTACTGCTGGGCAGGGTTCCTTAGTTTTGAGATCCATGGTTCAGAGAGTGAGATACATTTTCATATTTTTGGAACAGATTTTCTGCCTTTTTTTGAAATATTGTTTACTCTTGAATGAATTGCTGTCTTTGAGGAAATAAAGCCTTGGCCAGCTCTGCTTTTCAGGAGACCATGTAGTCATGTTTGACAGTTGGCTAGTTAGCTAGCTCCTTACAGGCCAGAAGTGTGTATACACTGCGCGTATACTTGTGTGTGTGGAGGTGTGTATGCATATGTGTGTTTGCATGCGTGTTTATACAAACATGCATATATTGAATGTCTGTACACATACAGGTTTATGTGTACACACATACATTAACTGCTTACCTAGAAATTAATCTGAAATGTATTCTGGGTAAAATGTCAGAATTGCTTCTGGCAAATGTGTATATTTTCTTGTAGGATGAAATGATTTGAACATTAATGTTACCTTGATGTAAGTTAATTATGAGTCTCTATTCATAGTGTGCATTTTGCTGACTTACTGGTTCCTGACACAGGGGTAGGTAAGACATTATATAAATACTCTGTAGATGTGAAGTGAGGGCTAATCAAGGACTGGTGATAGAGTAGAATAACCTTCACACTCAACAATTGAATTCTGAAATAGGAAAGAATAGCTTTTTCTTACTAACCACACCCCTAGTATATCTAAGAGCTAGTGCGTTTGTGTTGTAAACAGTACTTCTTAAGTTTAAGAATCACTTGGAGTTTCTTCCCACCCTGAAGAGTCTGAGTCAGCAGGTTTGGGAACCTGAGAGTTTGCATTTCTGCCTCCCTGCTGATGCTTTGGTATACAGAACACACTTCCAGTGGTAGGATTTGAAAGCTCTTGATAATTTTCTGGTGTCTTAATAGCTACAGTAAAACATGTTACCACCCTTGTGGCAGTTTTGCCATTTCCATGAAATCCCTTCACCTTACAACGAAGTGTTTGACCACCTACAGTAAAATCTGCTTTTAACAACAAACGCCAACAGAAAGGCCCATCAGAAAGGGAGTCATTAATAGTCCAGACAGGGTGGCAGTCTTGATAGGAGAAGGTAGGAAGTAAAGCCTAGTTCCTATTTCAGTGGCTCTGGCACTGCTGGAAAGCAGCACTTTGTACCAGACTCTGTTCCTCTTGGGACACGTGTTCTGCCTGGAAGGAAGCATACTGAGTTTCACTGAGTGCGGGAGGCACCATCATGTTTTGTGATTAAAGGGTGCATCTCTTATTAGAAAGCTCCTGCTCCACATGAGCTGAGATCTAGCTCAAGTTAACACATGTCATGGTGGTGTGCTCTAGAAAGTCTTGTGGTAGATTTCCCAGGTCCCATGGTTGCAGTTTTGCAAGGCTTTATATATAGCATCTCTCACTCCCTTTCCACTACTGTATTAGTGTATATGCCTATCTCTTTCTTTTTTTAAGTCAGCCTTGGTTATAATAAACTGTTCTGCAGGCTTTTTTAGACAGCACCTAGAAAAGGCTCTTGAGATAACTTGATTCCACAATTTAGTAAAGTTCATTAAATATCAGATAGTTCACTAATTACAATTTAATCAAAATGGATTTGTATTCTCTTCCCACCAAATACTGAATTTCTAAATGAACAGTATCACAAATGTTGACTCTAGTAGAGACTGGAGCATTTATGTAAAATATGATTTCCAAACTATTCCTTCTCAGTTGATCCTCTTGATAACCCTGTGTAATAAGTAATGTGGGTAGTCTTCAAAATATATCCACAATTTAACTACTTCTTACCCCTCCACTCCTCACTGCCACTATACCATCCCTCCTGGATATTTTACTTGTTTTTTAAGTTTTATTGAGATGTAATTGACATACAGCACTGTAAGTTTAAGGTGTACAGCACAATGATTTGCCAACAAAGGTCCATCTAGTCAAGGCTATGGTTTTTCCAATAGTCATGTATGGATGTGAGACTTGGACTATAAAGCTGAGCACCGAAGAACTGATGCTTTTGAGCTGTGGCGTTGGAGAAGACTCTTGAGAGTCCCTTGGACTGCAAGGAGATCCAACCAGTCCATCCTAAAGGAAATCAGTCCTGAATATTCATTGGAAGGACTGATGTTGAAGCTGAAACTCCAATACTTTGGCCACCTGATGCAAAGAACTGACTCTTTGGAAAAGACCCTGATGCTGGAAAGATTTAAGGCAGGAGGAGAGGGGGATGACAGAGGATGAGATGGTTGGATGGCATCACCGACTCAATGGGCATGAGTTTGAGCAAGCTCTGCGAGTTGGTGATGGACAGGGAAGCCTGGTGTGCTGCTGTCCATGGGGTCACAAAGAGTCGGACACGACTGAGTGACAGCTGAAGTACACAAAGCAAATTTTCAACTTCTGGTGCTGGTAAGCTGGTGTCAGCTAACAGTGTGTGTATTCGTTTTCTGGGATCAGAATACACATAAACCTCCGTGTGTGTGTGTGTGTGAATGTCTGAAGGTTGTAAAGACCTCACTAGACCTACTCCCATAGTTTACATTTTCAGACAACAGGATTAGCCCAAAGGTTTTTCCAGAGACTGTCCTCAAGTAAGATACATTATTGTCATATAATCCTAAGGAATGTAGAGGGAAAAAAAAGTTTGTCCTTTCCTCCTTGAGAAATCCAGACCGCTCTCTCCTTGGGAACCCCTGAACTTATCAATCTGCCTAGGAATTGACTCTCTCACTTACTTGGGACAGTAGCAGTTATGGGCTTACACCTTGCCCTGCTTTCTTACCCCTCCCTCCCACTGCCTATACAGAAAAGTATTTCCTCCTCCAGTGATGATTTTGAGTTTTTGTGTTTCTGAAACAAAGTGAAGTTGCTCAGTCATGTTCGACTCTTTGCTACCCTATGGGTTTCAGGCCACCCGGCTCCACTGTCCATGGAGTTTTCCAGGCAAGAATACTGGAGTAGGTTGCCATTTCCTTCTCCAAGGGTTCGTCTGGACCTTGATCCTTTCACCTCTGTAGCAGGGTTCCCTGAAGCTGTATTTAGTCGGCCTTACTCCAGGTGGTGCCCCTGGTATTCTGATTATTTTCATCTGGCATTTTCATTCATTGTCCCTTGTCCCCGCAGCTCAACCACAGTCCTGTTCGGATTTCTCATATCATCAATTTCCAAAACCAAAGATGGCTTTCAAGGAAGGGCTTTTAAAGGCAACATTAGAGCTGAAAGTTGCTGGGCATGTGATCAGCTTGTGGATTTTCTTCTGATTGATTTGTGGTGAGGTGACAGGAATCTGAGTCATCAACCTTCTGGTTCCAGTTAGTCTGGGGTCTACATGCTTGTGCTCAGCATCCTCCACTTGTGTGTGTGGGTCTTCCTAGTTTCTACAGAACAACTCAGAGATATGCATCGTGTTGTTACATTTATCCCTTGAGCAAGAACTAAGACTTTGTTTTACTGATGAACTAGTATTTAAGCTAGTGCATCCCAGTTGGCACAGTGGTGACGAATCCCCTGCTAATGCAGGATATGCAGGCAATAGGAAGTGCATGATTAGTCATTTTAGTAAACTGCAGAATAGTTACCTCAAGACATTTTAAAATGGTGTACAAGTCATTAGAGATGGTTTCTGAGGTGTCCTTTGCTGTTGCTTTTCTGTGACCTGCCTTATTCAGAGGAGGCTGTAGGTTACCTGAAAATGTCCACATCCCAACAAAGCTGACCTTCAGTTCAGGAGCACTCCCTGGATCTGCAGCGGTTTTCTTCTAACACCAAGAGTGTCCTTTTTCCACCTCAATTATCTGACAACTGAGCATGCAGCAACTGAACTCAGTCTTGACTCTACCTCAAGCAGTGTCAGCTCCCACCAGCTAAAGGCACTCAGTCCCACAGGACTGCTCCACTTCAGATGCCAACTGCAACTCCTACTTCTGACAGCTGGCTACAAATCTGGGGCTTTCTATAAGCTTCCTCAGATTCAGTAATTCACTAGAATGAATTACAGTCTGGGTCAGTCATCTACTTATGATTGTGATTATATATGCACATATATATTCAGTATATATATAATATGTGTGTACTTATTATGCCTATGTTTAAAGAAATACAATGTTGACTTACTGATATTACATATCAGTCTTTCCCTGGTTCTCTGTTGTTCAGTAACAACGTGTTTCATTTAGAAGATTTCACAGATAAACATAAGCATATAGAGTTAGAAGGAAAAATGGTAGAATTTCAGAAGCACAGGAGACTGTCAAATCCTTTTGTAGATGTGGACAGTCCAGCACCCCTGGCCTCAGAATTCTACTCTGAGCAAGAGCCCTCCTGTCTTAATTTGATTATCTGTTTACTTGCTTTACTGCATAAACTCATTGATTCATATTTTTCAGTGGTTTATGATTCTTTATTGTCTTTAAATTTGCCATTATTTAAAAATGTACTAAAATAAATAATAAATACTGAAAACTCATTTCTCATTTAAATGTTTGTTTTTTGGTCTTCTGCTCATGTTTCCTTTACCTAATCTGGATTGTCTTAATAGTTTCAGCACAGTTAGAGCCCCTAGGAGTCTGAGGTTCTTTCTCCTACTTGTGTGCTATCTGTTGGTGTTATAAGTCTTAATGTTAATATGACCTGAATTAGATTAACCTGCTGTTGAAACCAGCAGTTGCAAAACTATGTTTATAAACTAGACTATCCTCTGAATGTTCTATAACAAGTCATTTAGAAAACAGATGTCGATAAGGAGTAATGTTTAGGATCAGTAAAAATTATACACTCAGGAGTCCATGAAAATACGCATGAAAGAAAAGTTTTAGGTAACAATACTTACCCTTTCACTATGCTCTGTGCATTCTTATATTTTGTATTAAATGTATGTGCAATGTGAAAGCGAAATCCGCTCAGTTGTGTCTGACTCTTTGCGACCCCCACATTCTTTACCAGCTGAGCCAAGAATACTGGAAAGTGGGTAGTCTAGTCCTCCAAGGGATCTTCCCAAGCCAGGAATCCAACCTAGGTCTTCTGTATTGCAGGCAAATTCTTTACCAACTGAGCTATCAGGGAAGCCCATGTGCTCTGTTGTTTCAGACCTGTCTGACTCTTTGAGACCATATGGACTGTAGCCCGATGGGCTCCTCTGTCCATAGGATTATCCAGGCAAGAATACTGGAGTGGGTTGCCATGCCTTCCTCCAGGGATCTTACTGACCCAGGGATCTAACCCGTGTGTCTCCTGTTTTCTCCTGCATTTGGCGAACTCTTCACCTGTTGAACCTCAAAACATTACACTCTAAGGTATAGGTGCAGAGGATTACTGCTTTCTGTCTGTAGTGGGCTGAGGGGTTAGATGAACTCACTGACAGCCAGTATGGATGGACTAAAGCCGAGGAGACTGCTGAAGACTAAGTGTGCCCTTAGAGCCTATGCAACATTGGGCCGGGGGAAGGGTCTTTGAAACAGCTGAGGTTGAATTCCTGGCAGTCTATGGGATGTGATCTTGGAATAGATTTATATATATATATAGATATAGATAGATAGATATGCAGGGCTTTTGTTTATTTATTTATTCTTTGGCTGCACCATGCTTCATGTGGGGTCCTAGAGAAGAAAATGTGAATTTCTTTCATCCTAGTCTATGGTGTAGAATTCATACCTGGGTATTTTGTAGTATAAACCTCTATAAGTTTCACATATAAACATTTTATCAAACTAATAAGGAATAGGATTTTAAAGTCAAGTGTTATAGGGGCCTATAACTAAGAACATAACATTCTCTGTTCCTTCAACTTAGCAATCCTACTCTCTAGAAGCATACTTTTTATTTTAGCTGTTTCTTCTGATAACTATCTTAACCTCAAAATCATAAGAACTATTTATAGATTTGTTTATTTATTATTAAAATAATTTTAAATAATAATTATTATTTTATTATTTTTATTAATTTTTTTACTTTACAATACTGTATTGGTTTTGCCACACATCAACATGAATCCGCCATGGGTGTACACATGTTCCCAATCCCAAATCCCCCCCCCCCCCCCCCCCCCCCACCCCCTCTCACACACACACCATTCCTCCGTGTCATCCCAGAGCACCAGCCCCAAGCATCAGACATACTCTTGATATTCTCTTCTGATAGGTGATACTTAATTCACATACCTGCCATTTTTCCTTCTCTAGCTTCCTAATCTAGCTAAACCACTATTTTTAATTTCTAATTACCTTTGTATCTTTAAATAATGTATTCACACCTCTATTTCTTGTTCTAACAACTTGTATACGGTATCTTTTAAACTCCCCACCAATGGGATGAGGATATTTGCGGACTTGCATTTCTCTTCATTTGGCCCCTCTCCATCACCTCTCAGCTTCTGTCATCTCAGCTTTTAATTTTAATCTTCAGACTTGATACCATGTCCTTTTTGTCATTTTTTGCTTTGTATACAGGTAGATTCTAAAGTTAAATATTAATAGCTGGTGTTTACTATTATAAATAAACATTGCAAATTTTTCAGCCAAGTAACGTACCAGGATTTACACTCCTTTTCTGACCATTTGTATGTATTTTGTGTTTTGAAGTTTTTATTTCTGTTTTCCTTAACATTGTCTACATTTATCACCATTTCTCCAAGGTGAGAAATATATGGGATTTTCCCTTTTTTGCATCCTTCCCACTGCCTCTCAAGCCTGTCCTCTCATTCCAATTCAGAGTGATCATTTTCTTGTCCTGATGCATAATTGTCACCCTGAGATCTTTCTTCTCTTCGATTCTCTTTCACTTTCTTGTTTTTTTCTCTTATTTTACTGTAGTGTATTGCCAAATCACTTCCTAAATAAATGTATAAGAGGTCAAATATCTTTAGTCTAATATCATCCTTGATGGTTTAACTGCTTATAAAAACTAGGTTATGAGTAACTTTAGTATTTTTCCACCAGAACTTTGAAGATATTCATAATTAATTGTCTATGATAAACAGTGCTGATGATAAATTTTCAGTGTGATTCTCAATTCTTATTGATGACTTTGTTATAATTATTATAATTGTAGTTATTATTATTAAATCTTTTAGGATTTTTATTTTACCTTGATAAGTTTCACAAAGAATTACCTAGATGTGATTTGTCTTATATGCTGGGCACACATTAGACCTTTTAAATATGAAGACCTGTGTATTTAAGTTGTAGGAAATTATTTTTGAGAATGTTCTTTCCTCTGTTTTCCCTGTTTTCATTTTTTTATTCCTAGAACTCTAGTTAGTCAAATGTACTTTCTCAATTATTTCTCAACATATTTTCTGATTCCTTGTCCTGGAATTCTATTTCAAGTTCATATATAAAGATAAGGCATAAACTATGATTGAGAGTTCTCTAGGCCAGTCTGTTTGCTCTAAGATTCATCCCTTACCCTTTACCTGCTCTGTACTAGTGGCTGACTCTGAAAATTGGATTTCCAGACCCTTAGAAACCAGTTTCAACTATAGGGAGGCCCTGGCTGGAGTAGGAAAGAGCCTAGATTTTTTTCTATTCATTTTAAGCTCTGAGTAACATTTGCCACAGTGTTGCATTTTCCTCTGGTTTGGGCTCCTGGGCATTGCTCTGACTGGGCACACCAGTCAGAGGTGTGCCCAGTCAGAGCAATTACTCTAACAGGGAACACCATCTTCCCAGTTATTCTTTCAGATTTAAACACATTTTGCTAATTTGGATGTTTCCTCACCATTACTGATTTCCTTTCTAACTTTTACAACTTTGAAACTAGCTCCTTGCATTAAATTTTCTATCTGTGCAATGTGGACTATATTCTCTTGTCTTGACTAGATTCTTACCAACATTATCTTTGGACCTTATTTACTAACAAAATTTACCAATGGTGGCAGGTAGCTAGCCATTATGTTTGGAGACTCCTAATCACTAGGACAGGAAGTCTTCTGATACCAATCCATCTTTGGAGAAAGTTATTTTATTATTAGATGGCCCAGGGTAAAGACCCTTGTCTGCAATGTTCTCTGCCTGTAGCGAGAAAGGGGAATGGGACTCTGTTTATTTCCAGCACCATTCTTCATCCAGGGTGTGCATTAAATTTGTTTTTCCCATACATTATTCAGTACTGCAAGGAGATCCAACCAATCCATTCTAAAGGAGATCAGCCCTGGAAGGAATGATGCCAAGCTGAAACTCCAGTACTTTGGCCACCTCATGCGAAAAGCAAGAGATTTCCAGAAAAACATCTATTTCTGCTTTATTGACTATGCCAAAGCCTTTGACTGTGTGGATCACAATAAACTGTGGAAAATTCTGAAAGAGATGGGAATACCAGACCACCTGACCTGCCTCTTGAGAAATCTGTATGCAGGTCAGGAAGCAACAGTTAGAACTGGACATGGAACAACAGACTGGTTCCAAATAGGAAAAGGAGTACGTCAAGGCTGTATCTTGTCACCCTGCTTATTTAACTTCTATGCAGAGTACATCATGAGAAACGCTGGTCTGGAAGAAACACAAGCTGGAATCAAGATTGGCGAGAGAAATATCAATAACCTCAGATATGCAGATGACACCACCCTTATGGCAGAAAGTGAAGAGGAACTAAAAAGCCTCTTGATGAAAGTGAAAAAGGAGAGTGAAAAAGTTGGCTTAAAGTTCAACATTCAGAAAACGAAGATCATGTCATCTGGTCCCATCACTTCATGGGAAATAGATGGGGAAACAGTGGAAACAGTGTCAGACTTTATTTTGGGGGGGCTCCAAAATCACTGCAGATGGTGACTGCAGCCATGAAATTAAAAGACACTTACTCCTTGGAAGAAAAGTTATGACCAACCTAGATAGCATATTCAAAGCATAGACATTACTTTGCCGACTAAGGTCCGTCTAGTCAAGGCTATGGTTTTTCCAGTGGTCATGTATGGATGTGAGAGTTGGACTGTGAAGAAGGCTGAGTGCCAAAGAATTGATGCTTTTGAACTGTCATGTTGGAGAAGACTTTTGAGAGTCCCCTGGACTGCAAGGAGATCCAACCAGTCCATTCTGAAGATCAGCCCTGGGATTTCTTTGGAAGGAATGATGCTAAAGCTGAAACTCCAGTACTTTGGCCACCTCATGTGAAGAGTTGACTCATTGGAAAGGACTCTAATGCTGGGAGGGATTGGGGGCAGGAGGAGAAGGGGACGGCAGAGGATGAGATGGCTGGATGGCATCACTGACTCAATGGACGTGAGTCTGAGTGAACTCTGAGAGTTGGTGATGGACAGGGAGGCCTGGCGTGCTGCGATTCATGGGGTTGCAAAGAGTCGGACACGACTGAGCAACTGAACTGAACTGGCTACACCCTCACAGCCAGGCTGAAAGGCAAGGGTGGTGGGGAAATCCTTCACCCCACCACCCACACCCACGACAGAATCCAAGAAGCATGAGCAAGCAGAAAGGAAACCAAACTCAGCCCTAAAACAAAGGCAGCAAGAAATCCCACCCACCAAAGACCACAACACTGTCCCGCTGCATTTTTCCACCTATCTGGGGAGATGCCTGAGAAATGTCTCGATGGGGCTTCTCTTAGATTTCCCTCCGTCATGATGCCAATGGGAGGGAACCTGGCTTCTCAGGGCTAACATGAGCATGGGCCATATTTGCCATCACTAGTGGAAAAGGAAAGGAAAGGGAAGGAAGCCCAAGCGAAGCCCAAGCGAAGCCCGACATGCAATGCCTGATGGAGACAGAAGACCCTAGGCCACTGTGGAGTGAAAGCCACTGAAGGGCTACAGAGCTCCCCGACTTCCATTTCCACAGGAAGATGAGGAAAAAGAGCCCCATCCCAGTCCTCCCTCCCCTCACCCCCTCAACCAACACCATCATCCCAGAAAAGAGAAAGTAGAAGCCATGTGTGTGCCAAGGGAGCAAAACTACCAAACAATTCCTCTTTGGGCGCACCCGACGCCTGGGAAACAGGGGCCCAGCCAATCAGTCCCTGCCATTCATGGTGGGCAGTCGATCGTGTGCCATGAACCCTTGGCCGGGTGATCCCCAAACTCCCTGAGACGTGATCCAACCCCAGGGACCGAGGGAAAACGTACCACTTGAGGTGCTGGGGGAGCCGGACGAAGACATGGTGTAAGAGCCACAAGGTCCCTGCAGACTGCTGGCCTAGTGGGCCAGGACTAAAGAGCTCAAGACTTTGAACGGTGTGAGGCAGCTCCGCCCCTATTTATGAAAATAGTGGTGGGTGCTTAGATGGAGGGGACCCCCCTGGGCCTCTTTCCAAGCAGAGACCCTGGACAGAATCCCATGAAGCGAGTGGGCTTTCACAGGCATGGCCCATGCCACAGACCCCCAAGGTCCATGTTCAGTTGGGTGGGCTGTTCAGGGCTTTGGTCTGTGGCCCTGCCACACAGCAGGTAGGATCAACCCCAGGCTTGGGTGCCATCAGCAGTGCACAGAGTCCTAACTTCCCAGGAATTCCCCTAGGTCCCTTTGAAATTGCTGCTCACACCCCGTTTCCCAGCCTGCCTTGCCTTCCAAAATGCTCTGGGTTTTCCCGCCTTTTCACACCCCACACATATGTTGGCCTCAATTGCCTCTGCCACCTCCTCTGTGGCATTCCGGACACTGGACGTTCTCTCCAGTGCCTCCACCTGGATCCCTCACTTTCCCTGCTTCCATTTCCCACATTCCTCCCCAACTCCTCCATGCTTTCCTGGTGTCCTTTCCCTATAGCAGTCCCAGTCCACCACCCCCAGGGCTTTGAGTTGCCTGGAGCTCAAGGCTACTGCCATAGACATATTGATCCAGCGTCTTGAATGGCAGCTCACATCCTTTGGGGCTTTTTCAGGTGGAGCCTGATGCTTGCACCTCCCCGGCCCACCCCCCCACCCAAAGTGCCCTGGAGTGACCTGTGTAAGGGGACAGTGTTCCCCCTTCTCTTAGGAAGGAGGTTCCACTAAGCCAAGGAAGGAAGCATGGACATTCTGTACAGAACAAAGCCCTGACCTGTGCCAACAATGGGACATGGAAAGAGTATGTGCTTTCTTAACGAAACAGAGGGTGCAGAGGAGAAGGAGGAGGCAATCAGGAGGAAGGAGCAGACAAAGAAGGAAGAAGGCCTAAGACATAGAAGGAAATGGTCCCTCCCCACTGCCCTGCCCTCCCCAGCACAACCCACACCGCCACTCCCAAAGCTTTGATTTGTTGGGAGCTCAAGTCTACTGCCGGTCATGATGGGCCAGCATCTCGGATGGCAGCTCATGCCATTCTGGTCTTTTTCAGCTGCAGGCTGACGGCCATACCAAACACCCTCACCCACCCTTCATCCACCCCAAGTGCCCTGGAGAGACCTGAGAAAGGAGATAGTGTACCCCCTACTGTTACGAAGGAGGTTCCTCTAAGCCAAGGAAGGAAGCAAGTGTTTACTGGTCTTCTTGACTACAGGACTGAAAATAAGGGTAACAGAGCATTCCCAATTATACAAGGTTAATATATTGTGCCTTAGTGCAACCCTGGAACAGCCCCCTAGGTGGCATGAGAAAAGGACTAAGGCACCAGATTCTTATAGCAAGACAGCTTCCACTCACGCTCACCTAGGCAGCGTGATAGGTTAGTATGGCCACTGTGGCTGGTCAAACCAGTAACTACAGCCAAACTCACACTGACGCTCAGGTGCCTTACAAGAGTGGGGCAAGGCAGGGTGTGAGGCTGACCCCCATGTGCTGCCAGCACTCTACAAATAGCAAAAAGACACCGAAGCCAAGATAATGTTGCGGAGTGAGATGTATCAGGGCATAGCACTGGGATCAGCAGCCAGTATGGAGAGGCAGAAAGGCGACTAAGTCTGGTATATAGACTAGGCACTGGAAAAGCAGTCAGTGTGGGGGCATCTACTCTGCCACTTCGGGGCCTGAAGATTTCAGAAATAATCCCAATGCTAATCAGCTGCCAAAGAAAGACACCTGGTCTTACTGCCTGATACCTCCAGCAGATAAATTGTGCCTTTTCCCTTAAGGGACTTTGAGTGGCACCTTTGGTTGTTTCATAGGTGTTGAGATCATTATCAACACCACAGAACTACAAATAGTCTACAAAACTTCCTCCAACGCACACCCAACAAACTCTTTTCCCCCATCACTATATACCAGCCCCCATGGGGTCCAGGTGCACTTCATCTGAGAAGACTTCCAGCCAAGTCAGCCAGAGATGACACTCACAAGCAGCCATCTGAGCAAGAAGACTGACAGCAATAGTGATAGGCAGCATACATGCAAGTTGAAAGCCATGGGGCAGGGGCACAGGAATTGTCCAGGTAAGGAAGAGCTCAGATAAGATTGGGCCCCTAGGAAATCAACCAGGGCAGCACCTCCACAGACCCAAGGGTGGCCCTATACCTTGGAGGTCAGGCAGCCTTAGCCATATCTACACTTTCTATGACCCAGCCTCACCACTAAGCCCACTTGAGAAGGACCCATTGTCATGGAAAAGCTGCCCACATGTTCTTTATCCCATCTGAATCTACCCTAATCTTCTTCACCATGGGTCCCACATCTAAAGACAATGTTTTCAGACAGCAACCACATCCATGCCTGTGTACTACCACAGGCTTTGACACAGGATGGGAGCAAGCAAGGCAGCTCCTCATAGTGAGGGAACAGATAAGTTGAAAATGAGCATTCCCCCTTAGCACACAACCTGGGAACCACACATATATCCATGCCTGTGCCAGACACCAGGCTGGAGGGACCCTCCCTGACTCACTGGAGGAAAGCACAGACTATAGTAATCAAAGGGAGGTGGTGGTCAGCTGCACCAAGGAGTCATCACAGGGGAAGTTAGCAAGCTTTGCTCACCGGCAGTGGCACCTCACCAATGGGTACTACATATTTTGAAAGTGCAGCACCTTAAGGGTTCAGTACCCCACCCCCAACTAGCTCTCAGATCACCAGAGAGGGCTTTTTCTACCAAGGAACACATTCTCCAATCATTACCATTTCCCAGTGAGACCTTCAGAGGTACTTCAACAGGTACCAGGGCTTAGTTGGGTCTGGAGTAATTCGTAGCAGAAGTAATCAATGGACCAACCTGAGACTTCATAGTGAAGGCTGGGAAGCACTGCCTCTGACTCATCTGGGTCTCACTTGAAGTCTAAGACCTCTTTGCATTGCCTGCCCTGCACCATTGTTCATGTGTCCATATATAACCCTGGCAAAAGGGGACTCACAGCACCCATCCAGCTAAGTCCATTGCCCTTGCCACAGAGTAGGGATGGCCATAATGAAGCACCTGCCCCACAAGTGGGGAGGGTGTGTCCCCATTATCTTGATCTCTAAGAAAGAAGTGCAAAGAGTGCCCCACTACAGTTCAAACAGGATAGGATCAATGAGAAGAGAAAATAATACCACCATCCAGTCTCAAGCATCTGAGGGAAGACCTGGAACCCTTCAGGAAAATCACAAGCAAGTCACTAAGACACACTTGTGGGCTGATGGGGCACACAACACTGGGGCCCAGCCCTCTTCATGGTAGGAAGAACCACTCAAGAAACACAGACCAAGAAATTGAAGGGTGAAGCATCAGAGGACCTCAGCCTTGTCAATGCCATTAGACAGATATTGGAAGACTGAAATCACACCAGATTCCACACCCTGGCTTTCTACACACCAGGAGGTAGAAAGGCAAGGTGAGGGACCATGGGAAAGGAAAAAAAAAAAAAAAAAAAAACACCCAGCCCTGCTAACATGAGTTCATCCATCATCTAGAATGGCTTAGACACATCCTCAGAGAGCCCATCATCAGTATAGCACATAATCATGGTACGTAAAACCTCCCAGAAGGAGGTCTAATGAGAACAATCACTGGTAGAGTCTTCTTCAGCCTTATCAGCCACCTTTCCTCAGGTGAGCATGCCCAACAACCCCAGGAAGATTACACCTAATGCGTGGCATGGAATCTCTGTGATAGGGCTGTCTCAGTCACTACCAGGTGCCTCTGGTAGGGAGCACACAGCATAGAAAACCCACCATGCATGGCTTTACTTCCCTTGCACTGCCATCAACTGCACTTTAGGTTGTCAGATAAACCATCAGGAACCAGCACTCAGGCTCAGGGCGAGTCAAGAAAGTGAAAATAGAGCTGGTATAAACTGAGAGTTAAGTCTAGAGCCCAGTGCATGCCCAGAAATCAGAGTTGCCTGCCAACAGACAAAAAAAACACCAAGCCAACACCTACCTGACAGCAAAAATGCTCACTTCGGGTGAAAAAATTACTGTGCCCAGCAATCCGGTCTATCCACAAATTGCAAGGGGCCCCTGGGACCTCACTCTGGCAACAGGTTCCCAGTACTACCCCATTACCACCAGCCCCAGAGCTCTCAGGGCCATCTGGTGGACCCAGGTATTGTGGAGATGAGAGGGTAACAGGCAGGAAGGCCACGGGTCTCCAAAGGGAGCAAATAGGCTGCAAGTGTCAGACATTTTTTTTATCTCTCCCTTAAGTGGCAGGAGGAAATAAATGCTCTATGGAAATGTTTTTCTTAGCTATGTTAATAAAACTTATGTATTTCCTTTGGAATTTGCCTTTCTTCAAAATGGTTCCACCTAAGACTAACATCTTTTTCTTTTCTCAACCCTGGGCTGATAATAGCTCAACAAACTAGTATTCATATCAATTGTTTCATGGCTGGGGGATGACACACATTGTGCCATCCTATCTCAAAAATGCATATTATGGGAGAGGGGCCTGGTGACACTCCATCAGCCTAGAGGTATCTCTCTTATCTGATTAACAGCTTTTAACAGACATGAAACAGCTTGCTAACACTAGCAAGGGGGGTACTCTCCACCCCCTTCTGATGTCTATGTCAAAAGCTTTGTCTGTTCCTTTTCACTTTAATAAAACTCTGCTATATAAAAGCTCTTGAGTGTTCAAGCCTGGTCCCCAGTCCTGAAGTTAAATCTTCTTCAGTTCACTTCAGTCACTCAGACATGTCTGACTCTTTGCGACCCCATGAATCGCAGCACGCCAGGCCTCCCTATCCATCACCATCTCCCAGAGTTCAATCAGACCCACGTCCATCGAGTCCGTGATGCCATCCAGGCATCTGATCCTCAGTCGTCCCCTTAACCTCCTGCCCCAAATCCCTCCCAGCATCAGAGTCCTTTCCAATGAGCCAGCTCTTCGCATGAGGTGTCCAAAGTACTGGAGCTTCAGCTTTAGCATCATTCCTTCCAAAGATATCCCAGGGTTGATCTCCTTCAGAATGGACTGGTTGGATCTCCTTGTAGTCCATGGGACTCTCAAGAGTCTTCTCCAACACGACATTTCAAGAGCATCAATTCTTCGGCGCTCAGCCTTCTTCACAGTCCAACTCTCACATCCATACATGACCAAAGGAAAAACCATAGCCTCGACTAGACAGACCTTAGTCAGCAAAGTAATGTCTCTGCTTTTGAATATACTATCTAGGTTGGTCATAACTTTTCTTCCAAGGAGTAAGCATCTTTTAATTTCATGGCTACAGTCACCATCTGCAGTGATTTTGGAGCCCCCCCCCCAAAAAAAAAGTCTGACACTGTTTCCACTGTTTTCCCATCTATTTCCCATGAAGTGATGGGACCAGATGCCATGATCTTCGTTTTCTGAATGTTGAGCTTTAAACCAACTTTTTCACTCTCCTCTTTCACTTTCATAAAGAGGCTTTTAGTTCCTCTTCACTTTCTGCCATAAGGATGGTGTCATCTGCATATCTGAGGTTATTGATATTTCTCCCAGCAATCTTGATTCCAGCTTGTGCTTCTTCCAGTCCAGCGTTTCTCATGATGTACTCTGCATATAAGTTAAATAAGCAGGGTGACAAGATACAGCCTTGATGTACTCCTTTTCCTATTTGGAACCAGTCTGTTGTTCCATGTCCAGTTCTAACTGTTGCTTCCTGACCTGCATACAGATTCCTCAAGAGGCAGGTCAGTGGTCTGGTATTCCCATCTCTTTCAGAATTTTCCACAGTTTATTGTGATCCACACAGTCAAAGGCTTTGGCATAGTCAATAAAGCAGAAATAGATGCTTTTCTGAAACTCTTTTGCTTTTTCCATGATCCAGCGGATGTTGGCAATTTGATCTCTGGTTCCTCTGCCTTTTCTAAAACCAGCTTGAACATCAGGGAGTTCATGGTTCACGTATTGCTGAAGCCTGGCTTGGAGAATTTTGAGCATCACTTTACTAGCATGTGAGATGAGTGCTATTGTGCAGTAGTTTGAGCATTCTTTGGCATTGCCTTTCTTTGGGATTGGAATGAAAACTCAACTTTTCCAGTCCTGTGGCCACTGCTGAGTTTTCCAAATTTGCTGGCATATTGAGTGCAGCACTTTCACAGCATCATCTTTCAGGATTTGAAACAGCTCAACTGGAATTTCATCACCTCCACTAGCTTTGTTCATAGTGTTGCTTTCTAGGGCCATTTGACTTCACATTCCAGGATGTCTGGCTCTAGATTAGTGATCACATCGTCATGATTATCTGGGTCATGAAGATCTTCTTTGTATAGTTCTTCTGTGTATTCTTGCCACCTCTTCTTAATATCTTCTACTTCTGTTAGGTCCATACCATTTCTTTCCTTTATCCAGCCCATCTTTGCATGGTATCTCTAATTTTCTTGAAAAGATCTCTACTCTTTCCCATTCTGTTGTTTTCCTCTATTTCTTTGCACTGATCGCTGAAGAAGGCTTTCATCTCTCTTCTTGCTATTCTTTGGAACTCTGCATCCAGATGCTTATATCTTTCCTTTACTCCTTTGCTTTTCGCCTCTCTTCTTTTCACAGCTATTTGTAAGGCCTCCCCAGACAGCCATTCTGCTTTTTTGCATTTCGTTTCCATGGGGATGGTCCTGATCCCTGTCTCCTGTACAATGTCACCAACCTCATTCCATAGTTCGTCAGGCACTCTATCTATCAGATCTAGGCCCTTAAATCTATTTCTCACTTCCACTGTATAATCAGAAGGGATTTGATTTAGGTCATACCTGAATGAACTAGTGGTTTTCCCTACTTTTTTCAATTTGAGTCTGAATTTGGCAATAAGGAGTTCATGATCTGAGCCATAGTCAGCTCCTGGCCTTGTGTTTGTTGACTGTATAGAGCTTCTCCATCTTTGGCTGCAAAGAATATAATCAATCTGATTTCAGTGTTGACCATCTGGTGATGTCCATGTGTAGAGTCTTCTCTTGTGTTGTTGGAAGAGGGTGTTTGCTATGACCAGTGCATTTTCTTGGCAAACTCTATTAACCTTTGCCTTGCTTCATTCTGCATTCCAAGGCCAAATTTGCCTGTTACTCCAGGTGTTTCTTGACTTCCTACTTTTGCATTCCAGTCCCCTATAATGAAAAGGATATCTTTTTGGGGTGTTAGTTCTAAAAGGTCTTGAAGGTCTTCATAGAACCGTTCAACGTCAGCTTCTTCAGCATTACTGGTTGCGGCATAGACTTGGATAATTGTGATATTGAATGGTTTGCCTTGGAGACGAACAGAGATCATTCTGTCATTTTTGAGACTGCATCCAAGTACTGCATTTTGGACTCTTTTGTTGACCATGATGGCTACTCCATTTCTTCTGAGGGATTCCTGCCCACAGTAGTAGATATAATGGTCATCTGAGTTAAATTCACCCATTCCAGTCCATTTTAGTTCGCTGATTCCTAGAATGTTGACATTCATCCTTGCCATCTCTTTTTTGACCACTTCTAATTTGCCTTGATTCATGGACCTGACATTCCGGGTTCCTATGCAATATTGCTCTTTACAGCATCGGATCTTGCTTCTATCACCAGTCACATCCACAGCTGGGTATTGTTTTTGCTTTGGTTCCATCCCTTCATTCTTTCTGGAGTTATTTCTCCACTGATCTCCAGTAGCATATTGGGCACCTACTGACCTGGGGAGTTCCTCTTTGGTATCCTATCATTTTGCCTTTTCATACTGTTCATGGGGTTCTCAAGGCAAGAATACTGAAGTGGCTTGCCATTCCCTTCTCCAGTGGACCACATTCTGTCAGACTTCTCCACCATGACCCACCCGTCTTGGGTTGCCCTGCGTGCATGGCTTGGTTTCATTGAGTTAGACAATGCTGTGGTCCTAGTATGATTAGACTGACTATTTTTCTCTGAGTATGGTTTCAGCGTGTCTGCCCTCTGATGCCCTCTTGCAACACCTACCATCTTACTGGGTTTCTCTTACCTTGGGCATGGGGTATCTCTTCAAGGCTGCTCCTTACCTTGGACGAGGGGTATCTCTTTACCACAGCCGTTCCTGACCTTCAACGTGGGATAGCTCCTCTAGGCCCTCCTGTGCCTACGCAGCCACCACTCCTTGGGTTGCTCCTCCCGGTCACCGGACCTTGCCTCGGGCATGGGTGGCTCCTCCCAGCTGCTGCCCCTGGCCTCAGGCTCAGGGTTGCTCCTCAGGGTCACCACCCCTGGCCTTGGGTGCGAGGTGGCTTCTCCTGGCTGCCCCTGACCTCGGACACAGGGTAGCTCCTCTCCGCGGTTCCTGCGCCATCGCAGCTGCCCGCAAGATCACAAATCTTGCATCATTCACCATAAGCTATCAGTGGCGGAGAGTCAAGCACTAAGAACATGAGGGTGAGTGAACCAGGAAAATCCCCTCCCAGTTCATCCAAAGAAGAACTGCTTTATCCAATCTCTGATTGGGGACTTGGTGAAAAACACAGAGAGGGAGCTCTGAGACTGGGCCCCACGAGAGACTGGGCCCCACGAGGAAGTGTGCCTGTGCCATGCTACCCATTTCACTTTTCACAGCCCATGTTGGTCTGCTCCTCCAGAGTGGAACTTTGAAAAATCAAAGTCAATGACCAGGACTCAAGCCTGCATTCCACTCATGCCCTCCACAGGCCTCACCTCACACCTGTCCTTATCTCTGGAGTGGGAAGCAGAGAGGAAATGGGGAAATTAATAAGGTTAATAGAAAATGATCAGGTCACGTTCATGGAAGCGAGGACACTCTTTCCCTTTCCCCTTTAGCACCCTGACCAGAGTCAAGTCAGGTCACAGCTGGAGGAGCACTGTGAATTCTGGTTAGACCAGGCCAGGGAACCTCATCCCTGGGCTCAGGAGCGCAGTGCTGATCACCCACCCACCGCCCCCGCCCCTCCCCCCAAGGAAAAAAACCTACATCCCCTATCTTCAGCGAGAGCATGAGATGTCCATGCTCCCCATGCAACCACAATGGTCGCCAGTGGAGCCGCTGGTCTGTCAAAACTCCGCCTCGGGCCCAGAGATCAAATCGCATCCCTTGAGACAGTTGCCAGTCGCCAGAGGAAGAGATAGCATAAAATCGGCCGCCAGATGGCGCCAGACAACAGGCGCCAACGTCCGCGGGTTTCCTCAGTTCAGTTCAGTTCAGTTCAGTTCAGTCGCTCAGTCGTGTCCGACTCTGAATTGCAGCACTTCAGCTTCCCTGCCCCTCACCAACTCCCGGAGTTCACCCAAACTCATGTCCATCGAGTTGGTGATGCCATCCAGCCATCTCATCCTCTGTTGTCCCCTTCTCCTCCTGCCTCCAATCCCTCCCAGCATCAGTCTTTTCCAGTGAGTCAACTATTCGCATGAAGTGGCCAAAATATTGGAGTTTTCTACAGATTGCCTATTCTTGTCCGAGGACAGAGGAGCCTTGCGGGCTACAGTACATTGGATCACAGAGTGGGACCCGACTGAGCATGCAAGCTCACACCCTGAGGGTGGGTGCTTGTTGCACAGAGGCAGGAACTCTTCCTGGCCGGCTGAAGGCCTCAGTTTCAAACTAGAGGCATGGCCTAGGAGCTAGCCCCTCGCTGGGCAACGCTTGACTGCGGAAGACTCGGGTGTGTTCCCCCAAATTGAGGCGGGCGGGGGCGAGGACTAGGAAAATATTGGCAGGAGGATGCCTAAAGAAGAAACAATCCCCAAGCGATCCCTGGGTGGAGAAAAGTCCGGGGAAACTCTGGGAAATTGGACAGCAGGCACTGGCTGCCCAGGGCTCCATGAGCAAGACCCTTGGCTTCCCTAGGCTCTTGCAAGGGAGGTAGCAAGGGAGTGAGGCAGGGAGGGCGGGAGCGAGGGAGGGGCACAGAGAAGGAGGAGGGACTGTGGGAGGCTGGAAGGCAGGGAGGGGAGGTCTGCTGCCATTGCTCAGACACTCAGTTGTGTCCCACTCTTTGCCGCCCCATGGGCTGTAGCCCACCAGGCTCCTCTGTCCATGGAATTCTTCTGGCAAGAATACTGGAGTAGGCTGCCCTTTCCTCTTCCAGGAGATATTCCCGACCCAGGGATCAAGCCTGTGTCTCTTGGATTTGCAGGCGAATTCTTTGCTACTGGCACCACCTGGCAACCCAGGAGGGAAGATGAGGTCTGACACATGAAAATCAGTCAAGCACTCAGAAAACCACGCAGGAACTGCTGTAATTGTCGTCTTTTTTTGAATGGAGGTCTTTTGAAAGCCGGCTGGAAAAGTCCATACATTAGAAAAGATGATACACTTGGACCTATACAAGTGGAAATAAGAACCAATCTCTTCATAAATCACAGCAAAGTCTAAAGACAAGTGGGTGTGTGCAGGACACTGGGGAAAACACGTTTGTGGTCAAGAGAACATGAATTTCAGCCTGACTTCTCACAGTAACAGGAAAAAAGTTTTCTGTGAGAGTCAATAGCTATCCATTAAATAAATCAAGTTCTGAGATAATCTATGCAATGCTGCACTATAAATGTGCTTTTGAGATATGTTAAATGTTGATGATCCATTGTAGTCCATTTAAAAGAGAAAAACAAAAACACCACCAAAACTCAGTTTGTAGAACTTCCTCCTTCTGATTTTTTAAACAGTAAATAAAAACCGAGAACAAAACATTCATCTGATAAGGGATTCTATCCAAGAAAACCAAGAACATACTGAAATCAACCTCTGAAAAACAAGCAGCCTAATGAAGACACTGGGCAGGAGACTCGAACACACTTATACCTCACAGTTCCGATAAACAGGAACCCGGGACGAATCACACATTCCACTTCATGATGATTCCTCATTCATCACACCATCCACAAAAATAAACTCAACAGGGATCAAAGACTTCAATCTGATACTGAAACTGTAAAACTTCTGGAAGAAAACACAAGCAGTATGTGCACTCTTTGACATCAATCTTAGTGAGATTTTCTTTGGATCTTCAAAAAGAACAACCTGGAAAAAATGGGCAGGAGACCCAAATGAATTTTTTTTTTTTCACACACACACAAAAAAATATACAGACGGCCAACAGGCACATGGAAAGATGCTCAACATCACTCCTTACTGGGGAGATGCACATCAAAACCACAGTGAGATATCACCTCACATCTGACAGAATGGCTATCCTACAAAGTGCTATAGACAGCAGGTGAAGATGTGGAGGGAAGGGAATCCTTGTGCACTGTTGATGGGAAACTCCATTGGTACAACTGCTATGGAAAATGATACAGAGGTCCTCAAACAAAATACTATCTTATGATCCACTGCTGAACATTTTCCCAAGGAAAACAAAAACATGAAAAAGATATATGCACCCCTGTGTTCATGTTACTCTTATTGACAAGAGCAAAGATAGAGACCACCTAAATGCCCATGAATAGATGAATGGATTAGAAAGAAAGAAAAGCTAATACTTATAGAGGCTCTGCCTGTAAGCAGAACCTTCACCCTAAAACCCAGTTATGCCTCACACTCTAAGCCTTTACACAAGACAAAACACACTAGTTTAGTCACTAAACAGAGCCAAGGACCTTTAGTTACTCCTCAAGAGTCATAGATAATATTCTGAATCATACCCTGTGAGCTGTTTTCCAGATACTGAAGTCCCCTCACCAGGCAGAAGAAGCTGACTGTGGGATGAGAGGATGACTGCATGATGAATAGACAGAAGCTATGACATAAGCTGTTCCACTTCCAGGAACTGTCACCAAAAATCAGGGACAAATGCTGAAACTGGAGATTAACCATACTCAAAACAACAAAGATCATCCTACTGTACCAGCCCATATGGGGAGGGAGGGGGGAGGGGGGTTCAGGATGGGGAACGCATGTATACCTGTGGCGGATTCATGTTGATGTATGGCAAAACCAATACAATACTGTAAAGTAATTAACCTCCAATTAAAATAAATAAATTTATATTTAAAAATATAAATTATTAAAAAATTTAATTTATTTAAAATATTAAAACAACAAACAAATAAATAAATATTTTAAAAAAAATAAATAACAAAGATGATGCTGAGTCGGCTGCCATGTCACTGATATTGAGATGACTGTCGGAGATGACTATGCCATCCTGCCCCTCCCTCTGTCCATACCGCCCTGAAACTCCCCTTTAAAAACTTCTGTCTCCTAAGCAGCAATTGGGAGTTGGTTCTTGGACACAAGTCTACATTCTCCCCTGGTTACTGGCATCCAAAATAAAACCACCCTTTCTTTCCTACCAACCCCTGTGTCTTGAAAATTGATTGTATAGTGGCAAGCAGTCAGACCTGCTTTTGGTAACATGCTTATGGATCTCCCTCGGAGATCAATTTTATTTACTTTAGCTCTTCCTAAGTAAAAAAATTACATGAACCCAAGTACCTGTCAGTCTCCACTTTCTGTCCCATTTTTTAGAAAATAGCCAGATTAAATAAAAAATGTGGAGGGGCTTCCATGGTGGTCCAGTGGTTAAGAATCCACCTTGCTAAGCAAGGGTCATAGGTTCAATCCCTGTTCCAGGAAGTTCCCACCCGCCTTGGAACAACTAAGCCTGTGTGCCACAACTACTGAGCCTATGAGCTGCAACTACTGGAGCCACGTTCTGCAACAAGAAAAGCCCAAGCACTGCAACAAAGTGTAGACCTCACTCGGCAGAACTAGAAAAAGCCCAAGTACAGCAACAAAGACCCATCACAGCCAGAATATAAACAAATCTTTTTATTTCACAAAATGTAGAATTTTTTCTTTGAAAATATATGTGACACATTTATCTATATTCTAAGAGTCTTCCAATGTCACGACAGTGTAGCATGTAAACAATAAAGTTGTGAATACTATGATAAAATCATGCACCAACTTTCTAAGTCAGCACAATTTTACTTTGACACAATTTCACACAGTCCTCACTTTGCAGGGTAGTTCAAGGATCATAAAATGATCATGAAAGCTGAACCTGAATAAAGAATAGATACATGTCTTTGTACAACTGAGTCATTTTGTTCTACAACTGAAACTAACACAGCATTGTGAATCAATTATACTCCAATTGAAAATAAAAAGTAAAAGAAAAAGCCATCTTGCTAATCAATGGGGAAAATACAATTGTTCAAGGACATTAAAGATTTTTGTCAAAACATTCAAAACTGTCTTATTAACAATTAAAATATATACAACATAAACCCCCAAACTATTATTTATTTATTTTTCTATAATTGAAAACATTAAAATGAAAGAATTTATTAATTTTAAGTATTATATTAATAGTCATTTGAATAGTGCTTGCCTCCTTTGCGTGTTGTCTTTTCTGTAACTTGATGAAGTCGTATTGCTTTCTAAGTTAAGACCAGCTTCTGACATTTCACCCTTAGTGCCTTAAGTGGCCGGCAATATGGCTCAGAGTTCCTTGAATGGAAAGGGTCTCACCAGCATCACTTCCCTGAGGCATCTTCACCTTGTCCTTCTTTACAGTGTTGAACTCTTGCACTAGCTCCTTAGCTGGCACATCCTCAGCCTCACACATAGTGGCGCTGCTGTCATGTGCACGTTCAGCTGCCTCCTAAACACATCCAGCGTCACCATTTTGTTTGTTTGTTTGTTTCTTTGTTGTGCTTTCATCTTTCTTGGATGATTCTTCTTATTTTCCACTAGTGGGAGGACAAGGCAGCAACACAACTACCCCTGGGAAACGGATGCACATCTAGCAGTCACCAACAGGCTCTGAAGGAGGGCTGGTTGCAGACCATGATACGCTGGCGCTATTTATATACTGACTGCAGACTTAAGAGGCAGCAGCAAACTTTGTGCTTCATACGGTTACTGTTGACGCTTTGTGGAAACTGAAATTTGAATCACATTGTTAGGCTATTGATGTTATTTAACTAAGCCATAGTCATTGCAATTTGTGCATGCTGGAACTATACAAGGTGAGATCTCTCTCCCCTTGCAGTCCAAAGAGCTCTTCTCCAGCACCACAGTTTGAAAGCATCAGTTCTTCAGTGCTCAGCCTTCTTAGGAAGGCAGAGGTGGGTGGCTCACAGCAGGAGAAAGAATACTGACACCTGAGACCCAAGAAAAACATTTATTATTATTCTTTTATTTTGATTCATTCTGTAGTTGCTTCTGGATTTTTTTTATCTTCTTCCCCACCCCCCCCCCTCACCCTGTTGCTGTCCTTGTTGCTTTTATTATTATTATAATCTGTGTTTAAGCTTTTAAGAACTTCCTTTAAAGAGAACTTTTTTTTAATCACACTTTTTTCCCTTTATATACTTTTACCTCTATGTTGGCTTTTTGGGATTTTGTGGATTTTTTCCCTCTATTTTCCCCCTTATTGTTGTTTTTCTCTTGCTGTAATTTTTCTTTAACATACATTTTGCTTATTTTTTTTCTTTTTCTTTTTCCCCACATGTGTTAATCAGTTTTCTTTTCTTTGCTTTGCTTTTTTTGTTTTATTACATTATTATTTGCCATTCCGCTTTGGTCGTGTCTTCTATTTTGTGTTTTAGTTAGCTTTGTTTATTTAATTCTTTTATTTTTGAAATTACAGAAATATGATAACACACTTACAGGAGACTTGGAAAATACAGAACAAAATTACATATAGTTCTACTATGAAAAAAAAAGTGAAAGTGTTAGTTGCTCAGTCATGTCTGACTCTTTGCAACCTCATGGACTGTAGCCCACCAGGCTCCTCTGTCCATGGAATTCTCCAGGCAAGAATACTGGAGTGGGTAGCCATTCCCTTCTCCTGGGGATCTTCCCCACCCAGGGATAGAACATAGGCCTCCTGCATTGCAGATTCTTTTCCATCTGAGCCACCAGGAAAGCCTCACGATTATTTTTTAAGTAGATAAATTAAGATTTTTAGTTGGAGTTTCAATATCAAACTCTCAAAAATTATTAGACAGAACAGTAGAAGGATAAAGTATACCTGAAATTCATTATGAACCAATTCAACATAATTAAGGTTTATACAATTTTCACACAATATGGGCACACAAATTCTGTTCAAGTTACCATAGACTATAAACTAGAAGACACTGGAACATATCCAGGGACATACAACAAGGTAACAAAAAATTTGTAGTCTTAAACTATTGAAATTATGCAGAGCCTATTCTCTTATCAGTGTGAAATTATGTTAGAAATCAATATCAAAAAAATAATTGAAAATAACTCACACAGTTTCAAGTGCAAATGACATTTACCAAGAAAGATCTTTGAGTTAACCATTGAAAGCCTCAAGAAGGTTAAAAGACTGAAAAAACACAGAAGGTGACTGTAGAAAAGAAAGCATTTATATGACAAATTAATATCAAAATCAGAAAGTAATATCAAGGGTACTTTACAAAAACATGTATTTTGAAATTAAATGTCTGCTTTTAAATGATGGGTGTATCTAAGATGTCTTAACAAGGAAAATTAGAAAATATTTGTAACGGAATAAAACTGAAAAGAGAATTTATCAGAGTTTGTTGCATATAGCTGAAGCTGCTCAATGCAACTAAATATGTTGTGGAATGTTGAATAAGGTACCAAAAAAATAATGTACACTAGCATAAAATTTTGTGAAATTTGAACAAAATCTATATTTTAGTTACTAATACTGTGTACCACATGTTAGTTTCCTGTTTTATTAACAACATAATATTTGTTTTTATTTTCTGAATTGGATTAGAAGATTACATAAACATGCACATATATACACATATATACACAAAACTTTTCTACCACACTTGACAAAGGCTTGAGAAAGAACAACAAAACGAGAGTCAGAGAAACTGGAAAACATACACTAAATGAAATGAGACCCCTGAATATGAACTAAAAAAGGCGAAACAAGCTAAATAAAGGTAGAAGGTTGTCATTTAGTCCAGTTATTTTTAAATAGAGCTGCTCATTAGAATCACTTCTGGAGCACTGAAGAAAAAAAATACTTGGGTATTTGTATTAAAAAAATTTCAAGTGAATTCTAATGTGAATCTGTATTTTAAAAAGTGATCACAGGCTTTTCTTTAAATGGTAGTTTTAGTGATATAGAATTCTATTATTTTCTATAGGCCAGTCATGATACAGTTGTATTAAAACAAATACTAGTTACATAATCACAATAGTAAAAGACGTTTTATCAGTTTGCACAATTAATATTGACAAAAAATAAAAGATAGTTACAACTGCAAGCCATGATGTAAATGTGATTAAACTAACAGTATGAAATAGTTACATACAAATTTGGGGAATTAACTAGAGTGATGTGGTAAGTGGAATGCATACATGTACATGTTTTCATCCACTTAGCCAGTGGATGGAATGTAATTAGCAGCCAGTGGAAGTAATTACCTTATATTTAAGGTAATTATTGATATGTATGATCATATTACCACTTTCTTAATTGTTCTGGGGTTTATTCTTTGTAGGTTTCTTTCTTCTCTGTGTTTCCTGCCTAAAGAAGTTCCTTTAGTGTTTGTTGTAAAGCTGGTTTGATGATGCTGAATTCTCTTAATTTTTGCTTGTCTGTAAGGCTTTTGATTTCTCTGTCATACCCGAAAGAGAATCTTGATGGGTAGAGTACTTTTGGTTGTAGGATATTCCTCTTCATCAGTTTAAATATATCATGCCATTTCTCTTCTGGCTTGCAGAATTTCTTTTCAGAAATCAACTGACAAACTTATGGGAGTTCCCTTGTATGTTATTTGTCATTTTTTCCATGTTGCTTTTAATATTTTATCTTTGTTTTTAATTTTTGTCAGTTTGATTACTATGTGCCTTGGTGTGTTCCTCCTTGGGTTTATCCTGCCTGGGACTCTCTGCACTTACACGACTTGGTTGATTATTTCTTTTCCCATGTTGGGGAAGTGTTAAGTTATTATCTCTTCAAATATTTTCTTGGGTCCTTCCTCTCTTCTCTATAATGCAAATGTTGATATGTTTAATATTGTCACAGAGGACTCTTCTACTGTCTTCTTGTTTTCATTCTTTTGTCTATATTAGGTTCTGTGGCAGTGATTTCCATCATTCTGTCTTCCATTTTTCTGCCCATTATTTTGCTATTGATTCTTTCTAATGTATTGTTCATCTCTGTTTGTTTGTTCCTTCGTTATTCTAGGTCTTTGCTAAACATTTCTTGCATCTTCCCTGTTCTTTTTTTAAGATCCTGGATCATCTGCACTATCATTATTTTGAATCCTTTTTCTGGAAGGCTGCCAGTCTCCACTTCATTTAGTTGTTTTTCTGGGGTTTTATCTTGTTCTTTCATCTGGGAGATAATCCTCTGCTTTTTTTTTTTTTTTTTTTAATTAACTTTCTGTGGCTGTTGTTTTTGTTCTGGAGGCTGCAGGACTGTAGTTCTTGCTTTTCTGTCTGCCCTATGGTGGATGATGCTTATGGGGGGAACTGGCAATGGGAAAAACTGGTTCTTGTTCTGGTAGGCAGGGTCATGCTCAGTAAAACTTTTACCTGATTATCTGCTAATAGGTGGGGCTGCACTCCCTCCCTGTTAGTTTTTTGACTGGAGGTGACCCAACTCTGCCATCTACAGGCTGTATAATAGAGTTAATGGTGACTTCCAAGAGGGCCAAGGGGCATCTCCCAGGACTGATGCTGCCAGTGCCTCCATCCCTGCGGTGAGTCAATGCTGACCCATACCTCCACAGGAGACCCTCCAACACTAACAAGTAGGTGTGGTTCAGTCTCCTATAGGGTCACTGCTCCTTTCTCCCGGGTCTTGATGCATCCTAGCTTTTTTTTTGTTTTCACCTTCCAATAGTGGAGTCTCTGTTTCCCCTAATCTTCTGGAAGTCTTGTAATCAAATCCTCCTGGCCTTCAAAGTCAGATTCCCTGGGAATTTCTAGTCCCTTTGCTAGATCTTCAGACTAGGAAGCCTGACTTAGAGTGAAAGAACTTTTTAGGTATTATTGTTTTCCAGTTTGTGGGCCACTCACCCAGTGGGTATGGGATTTGATTTTATTGTGATTGTGCCCTTCCTAACATTTTGTTTTGGCTTCTCCTTTGTCTTTTAATGTGGGGTATCATTTTTTGTTGAGCTCCAGAGCCCTCCTATCAGAGGTTGTTCAACAGCTAGTTGTCATTGTGGTGCTCTTGCAGGAGGAGATGAGTGCACATCCAATTAGCTTTGTTTTCAATTGGTTAATATCATTTTTGGCTTCCTTTACTCACTGGGTCACTCTCTTGTACTTTCTTTCCTTTGAACCCTGTTGGTTTTGTTTGTGTGTGTGTATATCTTGGTGTGTGTGTATGCTTCTTTATTTTTTACTTGTCTGATTTTGCAATTACCATTTGTTTGTGGTTCATTTTCATTTCTTTGTGTTTGCTTAATTTTTTTAAATTTTAATCCCTTTATTGCCATACAAAGAGCATGAAGGATCTAGGTTCCTCAATCAAAGATCGGGCCTGAGCCTCTGAGGTAGGAGTGCTGAGCCCAGGACACTAGATTGACAGAAAACTCCTGACTCTAGGAAGTATTAATTAATTGAGAACTCCCATGAAGGCTTCCACGTGTGTCCAAGACCTGGCACCACCTAGCTGTTGGCAGTACCCAGTGCAGGACAGCTCACCCAAACAACAAGCAAGACAAGAACACAAATCCAATCATCATCAGAGAGACTTCCTACAAACACCCCAGAATACATCACCTTGTATAGCCTTACCCATCAGACAAGAAAAAAAAAAAAATATTCACCTCCTCCCCCCAGAATGCAGACACAAGTTCTTCCCAATCCAAAGCCTACACAAACCACTGGACCAATCACACCCACTAAGGGCAGAGGACAAAAGCAACAGGAAGTGTGACCCTATAGCCTGAGGAAAAGAGACCTCAAACCGTAAGTTAAGTAAAATGAAAAGACAGAGAAAATTGTGCAAGTGAAGGAACAAGGCAAAATCCCACAAAACCAAATAAACAAAGAAGAAATAGGCAAACTCTCTGAAAAAGAATTCAGAGTAATGATAGCGAAGATGACCCCAAATCTCTAAAATAGAATGGAGAAAATGTAAGAATCATTTAACACATTTAACAAGGACATAGAAGAAATAAATAATAAACAAACAGTGATGAACAACACAACAGCTGAAATTAAAAATACTCTGTGCTAAATTGTTTCAAAGAAGTGCATGTTTCTGGTGTCTGGTTTGGGGCCTGACTACTGGGATTTCATATGCTCTCCAGAAGATCAACTTAGGCATCAAAGCATGAGAACCATTGGAGGTGGACTGTGAAAATATCACCTCAGTCACACGTTACCTCCTTTCTCTAATTTAGGACATAAGATGACGAGGACCAAGGAAAAGTATATGACTTTATAGAAGGAACATCCTAGGAGAAAAAAATGGCTGCTCCCTCCATCCTAGAGAATGTCTGTTTGAGAAGTGCATCTTTATTCTGCAGAACTCTGGACTTCCAGGACAGAAGAACCACTGGCTGGATGAAGCCAACAGGCTTCAAGTAGGGAGGAAGTAGAGATGCCCCACTGGGGGCTACACCTAGACTCTGCTATACATTTGGATCTGACCTTGCCACCTGTGACCTACTTCACAGTTTATGACTTTTACTCCCTTGTTTTCTGGGAGTAAAATCAGCACTGGGATTCACAAATGGCAATGAAAATACTGGGAAACACAGCTGGAGAGACTATCTCTATAGGCCTTGCAAGGCCAATTAGTATTTGTTCATTCCAATCCTTCCCTTTTCCTCACTGACAGAATCTTACAAAACCCAAATAACTTTCATCTTCCCTTCTGGCATTGCATACGGTCTGAATCAGTTCAGTTTAGTTCAGTTGCTCAGTCATGTCCGACTCTTTGTGACCCCATGAACTGCAGCAAACCAAGCTTCCCTGTTCTTCACCAACTCCCAGAGCCTATTTAAACTCATGCCCATTGAGTTGGTGATGCCATCCAACCATCTTATACTCTGTCATCCCTTCTCCTCCTGCCTTCAATCTTTCCCAGCATCAGGTAGCCAAAGCATTGGAGTTTCAACTTCAGCATCAGTCCTCCCAATGGATATTCAGGACTGCTTCCCTTTAGGATGGACTGTTTGGATCTCCTTGCAGTCCAACGGATGCTCAAAAGTCTTCTGCAACACCACAGTCAAAAGCATCAATTGTTTGGCACTCAGTTTTCTTTATAGTCCAACTCTCACATCCATATATGACCACTGTAAAAACCATAGCATTGACTGACGGACCTTTGTTGGAAAAGTAATGTCTCTGCTCTTTAATATGCTGTCTAGGTTGGTCATAGCTTTTCTTGCAAGGAGCAAGTTGCTTTTAATTTCATGGCTGCAATCACCATGTGCAGTGATTTTTTAATCATCTGCAGGGTCAGAATAGGCACTGACAAAAGTTCTATCTGGAATCATTTGAGCCTTACTGAAGTAAAGAATAGGCTTTACAAGAGCCATTTGAGACTAGAATTAAGAAATGGACTCAAGAGTCATTGGCCTGCAAACACAGGCAGCAGGGTTACAAGACCCATGAACGTTTTAGTGATATAGCATTGATATGAGTCTCAATGAAAACAAGTGCCATCAATTTCAGTTGAGTTCAGTCACTCAGTCATGACCGACTCTTTGCGACCCCATGAACTGCAGCATGCCGGGCCACCCTGTCCTCACCAACTCCTAGAGTCCACTAAAACCCATGTCCACTGAGTCAGTGATGACATCCAACCATCTCTTCCTCTGTCATCCCCTTCTCCTCCTGCCCTCAATCTTTTCAAGCATCAGGATCTTTTCCAATGAGTCAGGTCTTCCATCATGTGGTCAAAGTATTGGAGGTTCAGCTTCAACATCATTCCTTCCAATGAACACTCAGGACTGATCTCCTTTAGGATGGACTGGTTGGATCTCCTCACATGCAAAGGGACTCTCAAGAGTCTTTTCAAACATCATAGTTCAAAATCATCAATTCTTCAGCCCTCAGCTTTCTCTATAGTCTAACTCTCACATCGATAAGTGACCACAGGAAAAACCATAGCCTTGACTAGACAGACATTTGTTGACAAAATAATGTCTCTGCTTTTTAATATGCTGTCTAGGTTGGTCATAACTTTCCTTCCAAGGAGTAAGTGTCTTTTAATTTCATGGCTGCAATCACCATCTGCAGTGATTTTGGAGCCCAAAAAAATAGTCAACCACTGTTTCCCTGTTTCTCCATCTATTTGCCATGAAGTGATGGAACCAGATGCCATGACCTTATTTTCTGACTGTTGAGCTTTAAGCCAACTTTTTCACTCTTCTCTTTCACTTTCATCAAGAGGTTCTTTAGTTCTTCACTTTCTGCCATAAGGATGGTGTCATCTGCATATCTGAGGTTATTGATATTTCTCCTGGCAATCTTGATTCCAGCTTGTGCTTCCTCCAGTCCAGCATTTCTCATGATGTACTCAGTTCAGTTCAGTTCAGTTCAGTTCAGTCGCTCAGTCGTGTCCGGCTCTTTGCGACCCCATGAATCACAGCACGCCAGGCCTCTCTGTCCATCACCAGCTCCCAGAGTTCTCAGATTCACATCCATCGAGTCAGTGATGCCATCCAGCCATCTCATCCTCTGTCGTCCTCTTCTTCTCCTGCGCCCAGTCCCTCCCAGCATCAGAGTCTTTCCAATGAGTCAACTCTTCCCATCAGGTGGCCAAAGTACTGGAGTTTCAGCTTTAGCATCATTCCTTCCAAAGAAATCTCAGGGCTGGTCTCCTTCAGAATGGACTGGTTGGATCTCCTTGCAGTCCAAGGGACTCTCAAGAGTCTCCTCCAACACCACATTTCAAAAGCATCAATTCTTCAGTGCTCAGCCTTCTTCACAGTCCAACTCTCACATCCATACATAACCACAGGAAAAACCATAGCCTTGACTAGACGGACCTTAGTCGGCAAAGTAATGTCTCTGCTTTTGAATATGCTATCTAGGTTGGTCATAACTGTTCTTCCAAGAAGTAAGTGTCTTTTAATTTCATGGCTGCAGTCACCATCTGCAGTGATTTTGGAGCCCCAAAAAATTAAGTCTGACGCTGTTTCCACTGTTTCCCCATCTATTTCCCATGAAGTGGTGGGACTGGATGCCATGATCTTCATTTTCTGAATGTTGAGCTTTAAGCCAACTTTTTCACTCTCTACTTTTAACTTTCATCAAGAGGCTTTTTAGTTCCTCTTAACTTTCTGCCATAAGGGTGGTGTCATCTGCACATCTGAGGTTATTGATATTTCTCCTGGCAATCTTGATTCCAGCTTGTGTTTCTTCCAGTCCAGTGTTTCTCATGATGCATTCTGCATAGAAGTTAAATAAGCAGGATGACAATATACAGCCTTGACACACTCCTTTTCCTATTTGGAACCAGTCTGTTGTTCCATATCCAGTTCTAACTGTTGCTTCCTGACCTGCATACAGGTTTCTCAAGAGGCAGGTCAGGTGGTCTGGTATTCCCATCTCTTTCAGATTTTTCCACAGTTGATTGTGATCCACACAAAGGTTTTCACATAGCCAATAAAGCAGAAATAGATGTTTTTCTCAAACTCTCTTTCTTTTTCAATGATCCAGTGGATGTTGGCAACTTTATCTCTGATTCCTCTGCCTTTTCTAAAACGAGCTTGAACATCTGGAAGTTCACGGTTCATGTATTCCTGAAGCCTGGCTTGGAGAATTCTGAGCATCACTTTACTAACATGTGAGATGAGTGCAATTATGTGGTAGTTTGAGCATTTTTTGGTATTGCCTTTCTTTGGGATTGGAATGAAAACTGACCTTTTCCAGTCCTGTGGCCACTGCTGAGTTTTCCAAATTTGCTGGCATAGAGTGCAACACCTCATATCATCATTTTTCAGGATTTGCAATAGCTCAACTGGAATTCCATCACCTCCACCAGCTTTGTTCGTAGTGATGCTTTCTAAGGCCCACTTGACTTCACATTTCAAGATGTTTCGCTCTAGCTGAGTGCTCACACCATCATGATTATCTGGGTCGTGAAGATTTTTTTTTGTACAGTTCCTCTGTGTATTCTTGCCACCTGTCCTTAATATCTTCAGCTTCTGTTAGGTCCCTATCATTTCCGTCTTTTACTGAGCCCATCTTTGCATGAAATGTTCCCTTGGTATCTCTAATTTTTCTTGAAGAGATCTATAGTCTTTCCCATTCTATTGTTTTCCTCTATTTCTTTGCATTGATTGCTGAGGAAGGCTTTCTTATCTCTCCTTGCTATTCTTTGAAACTCTGCATTCAAATAGGTACATCTTTCTTTTTCTCCTTTGGTTTTCAGTTCCTTTATTTTCACAGCTATTTGTAAGGCCTCCTCAGACAGCTTTTTTGCATTTCTTTTTCTTGGGAATGGTCTCGATTCCTGTCTCCTGTACAATGGCATGAACTTCTGTCCATAGTTCATCAGGCACTCTATCTATCAGATCTAGGCCCTTAAATCTATTTCTCACTTCCACTGTATAGTCATAGGGATTTGACTTAGGTCATACCTGAATGTTCTAGTGGTTTTCTCCACTTTCTTCAATTTCAGTCTGAATTTGGCAATAAGGAGTTCATGATCTGAGCCACAGTCATCTCCCAGTCTTGTTTTTGCTGACTGTATAGAGCTTCTCCATCTTTGGCTTCAAAGAATATAATCAATCTGATTTTGGTGTCAACCAGTTGTTGATGTCCATGTGTAGAGTCTTCCTTGTGTTGTTGGAAGCGGGTGTTTGCTATGAACAATGCTTTCTCTTGGCAGAACTCTATTAGTCTTTGCCCTGCTTCATTCTGTACTCCAAGGCCAAATTTGCCTTTTACTCCAGGTGTTTCTTGACTTCCTACTTTTGCATTCCAGTCCCCTGTAATGAAAAGGACATCTTTTTTGGGTTTTAGTCTAGAGATTTAGAGAATATTTTTAAAAAAATCTATCCAGGGCAAGTCAGGAAACTCACTCACCATGCTTGATAGAAAATTCTCAAACAGAATTTTTTTTAATGGTTAACTTATTTTTGAAATGATCCTTCAATTAGTCCAAGAAACAAAGATACTGACAAAGGTGATATTTCAATATTTGTAGAAACTATGAAAAAACATTGGATGCCATTTGAACTAACCTCAAATTTATTTGAACTTATCAAGTCATCTAAAGGGGGGTGAATTAGACCCATGAATTGTAGGGAAAGAGAAAAAAAAAACAGGTAGAGCAAGTGGTAAACATATAGAAACAAAGATAGATAGACAGTCACACACACACATATATACATATAAAGATGATGGATATTAGATGGATCTTAAAGTAGTTTCTGAAACACTTCTACATCTTCACATTCCAAAGTCATGGTCTTATTAAATATAATGCACTTAGCTCAAAGATGAGTCTCTGCCTCCTGAAGGATGGGTCTTCAAAGGGAAAAAGAACATCTTATGTCTTAAGGGTAACAATGCACGTTCTGTGTAGGCATTATCCATCTTCACGGCCCATTGATTCATGGATTTGGAATGACATAAAGCATTATTGTTGTTGTTTAGTCACTAAGTCATGTCCAACTCTTTTGTGACTCCATGGACTGTAGCCTGCCCAGCTCCTCTATCCATAGGATTTCCCAGGCAAGAATACTGGAGTAGGTTACCATTTCCTTCTCCAGGGGAAATTCCTGGCCCAGGGATCAAATCTACGTCTTCTCCATTGTAGAAGATTCTTTACCACTGAACCACCAGGGAAGCCACATAAAGCATTTCAAATTGTGCCTATTTCTCCAGAAAGAGTACAATTTCTGATTCTGTAATCCAGTCATTGAGTTTCTTTATTTGAGTTTGTGTTATCATGCAAGATTCTGATTGACATCCTTCATATATTATAAGTAATTCTGACACAAAGACTGATAAGATATACTATTCTTCCTGCTATACATTTCATGAAGATGTCCATGCATCAACATGGAAATTGTCATTGGAATTCACAAATGGCAAAGAAAATGCTGTGGTGCACAGCTGTAGTGACTTTCTCTACAAGCCTTACAAGGCCAACTATCTTTTCATTTATACTTGAAACCACTTCATTTAACCATATGGTTAAAGAAATAAAATTGCAGATCAAGATGAGATATGAAATAAAAAAGTACCAGTACCCAGCTATGAAGCTGCTGGTCTAGTGGAGGAGAAAAGTTTGCCTCAGGAAACCTGTAGATGAGTTCAGTATTCAGTAATCTTTTAGTTTTCAGTAATCTTTCCCAACATCAAGGTCTTTTCCAGTGAGTCAGTTCTTCGCATCAGGTGGCTAAAGTATTGGGGTTTCAGCATCAGCATCAGTTCTTCCAATGAATATTCAGGACTGATTTCCTTTAGGATGGACTGGATGGATCTCCTTGCAGTCCAAGGGACTCTCAAGAGTCTTCAACACCACAGTTCGAAAGCAGCAAGTCTTCAGCACTCAGTTTTCTTAATGATCCAAATCTCACATCCATACACAACTACTGGAAAAACCATAGCTTTGACTAGATGGACTTTCATCAGCAAAGTAATATCTCTGCTTTTTAATATGCTGTCTAGGTTGGTCATAGCTTTTCTTCCAAGGATCAAGTGTCTTTTAATTTCATGGCTGCAGTCACCATCTGCAGTGATTTTGGGGCCCAAGAAAATAAAGTCTGTCACTGTTTTCCTTTGTTTCCCCATCTATTTGCCATGAAGTGATGAGACCAGTTGCCATGATCTTAGTTTTTTGAATGCTGAGTGTGAAGCCAGCTTTTTCACTCTCCTCTTTCACTTTCATCAAGAGGCTCTTCACTTTCTGCCATAAGGGTGGTTTCATGTGCATATCTGAGGTTATCAATATTTCTCCCGCTTGTGTCTCTTCCAGCTTGTGCTTCATCTAGCCCAGCATTTTGCATAATGTACTCTGAATATAAGTTAAATATGTTCCCAATTTGGAACAAGTCTGTTGTTTCGTGTCCAGTTCTGTTGCTTCTTGACCTGCGTAAAGATTTCTCAGGATGCAGGCAAGGTGGTCTGGTATTCCCATTTCTTGAAGAGTTTTCCACAGATTGTTGTTATCTACACAGTCAAATGCTTTGGTGTAATCAATAAAGCAGAAGTAGATATATCTAAGCTGTATTTGGAAATATGTAAATTATGTTACATAAAGCAGTCCACAGGAAAAAAAGAAATGCAATGTGATATGTAAATAGTTAATAGTGTGTTATGTCTATTTGACCACAAAAAAAAAAATCCTGGAATGCAAAAAAAAAAAAAAAAAAAGAAAAAGAAAAAAGCATAAGTAAACAGTATGTTCTGTCTCTTTTGAAAATTATTATAATGGTAAAGATACAGGCCATTCAGGGTAAGCCCCAAATTAATGAAAATGCTATAACACCAACTGCAGTCATGTATGGATGTGAGAGTTGGACTGTGAAGAAAGCTGAGTGCTGAAGAATTGATGCTTTTGAACTGTGGTGTTGAAGACTCTTGAGAGTCCCTTGGACTGCAAGGAGATCGAACCAGTCCATCCTAAAGGAAATCAGTCCTGAATATTCATTGGAAGGAGTGGTGCTGAAGCTGGAACTCCAATACTTTGGCCATCTGATGCGAAGAGTTGACTCACTGGAAAAGACTCTGATGCTGGGAAAGATTTAAGGCAGGAGAAGAAGGGGACGACAGAGGATGATGATGGTTGGATGGCATCACCGACTCAATGTAATTGAGTTTGAGTAAACTCTAGGAGTCGGTGATGGACAGGGAGGTCTGCCATGCTGCAGTCATGGGGTCGCAAGGAGTCAGAAATGACTGAGTGACTGAACTGAACTGAACTGAACTGAGTGAAGGAAAGTTTTTATACTGATCGCTCCCCAGTCTCTTGGATGATGCAGTCTTTCTCGTGCAGTTTATCCATCAGCCACCTTTCTGAGACTCTAGTTACAGATAGGAGAAGCAGAGCTGATTTTAGGTTGGCTTGGTTTAAATATGCTGTTTGCTTTATTTTAGAAAATCAGGACAGAACTGAAAATAAACTATGAAGCATTTTATTTTTATTATAAATTTATTTATTTTAATCGGAGGTTAATTACTTTACAATATTGTATTGGTTTTACCATACATCAGCATGAATCTGCCACAGGTATACACGTGTTCAATATCCTGAACACCCCTCCCTCCGCCCTCCCCGTACCATCCCTCTGGGTCGTCCCAGTGCACCAGCCCCAAGCATCCAGATCCATGCATCGAACCTGGACTGGCGATTCCTTTCATATATATTATACATGTTTCAATGCCATTCTCCCAAATCATCCCACCCTCTCCCTCTCCCACAGAGTCCAAAAGACTGTTCTATACATCTGTGTCTCTTTTGCTGTCTCGCATACAGGGTTATCATTACCATCTTTCTAAATTCCATATAGATGCATTAGTATACTGTATTGGTGTTTTTCTTTCTGGCTTACTTCACTCTGTATAAGAGGCTCCAGTTTCATCCACCTTATTAGAACTGATTGAATTGTATTATTTTTAATGGCTGAATAATACTCGATTGTGTATATGTACCACAGCTTTCTTATCCATTCATCTGCTGATGGACATCTAGGTTGCTTCCATGTCCTGGCTATTCTAAACAGTGCTACGATGAACACTGGGGTACACGTGTCTCTTTCAATTCTGGTTTCCTTAGTGTGTATTCCCAGCAGTGGGATTGCTGGGTCAAAAGGCAGTTCTATGTGCAGTTTTTTAAGGAATCTCCACACTGTTCTCCATAGTGGCTATACTAGTTTGCGTTCCCAGCAAAAGTATAAGAGGGCTCCCTTTTCTCCACACCCTCTCCAGCATTTATTGCCTGGGGACGTTTGGATCACAGCCATTCTAACTGGTGTGAAATGATACCTCATTGTGATTTTGATTTGCATTTCTCTGATAATGAGTGATGTTGAGCATCTTTTCATGTGTTTGTTAGCCATCTGTATGTCTTCTTTGGAGAAATGTCTGTTTAGGTCTGTGGCCCATTTTTTGAGTGGGTCGTTTATTTTTCTGAAATTGAGCTGCAGGAGTCATTTGTATACTTTTGAGATTAATTCTTTGTCAGTTGCTTCATTTGCTATTAATTTCTCCCATTCTGAAGGCTGTCTTTTCACCTTGTTTATAGTTTCCTTTGTTGTGCAGGAGCTTTTAAGTTTAATTAAGTCTCATTTGTTTATTTTTGCTTTTATTTATAATATTCTGGGAGGTGGGTCATAGAGGATCCTGCTGTGATGTACGTCAGAGAGTGTTTTGCCTATGTTCTCCTCTAGGAGTTTTATAGTTTCTGGTCTTACATTTAGATCTTTAATCCATTTTGAGTTTATTTTTGTGTATGGTGTTAGAAAGTGTTCTAATTTCATTCTTTTACAAGTGGTTGACCAGTTTTCCCAGCACCACTTGTTAAAGACATTTTCTTTAATTCATTGTATATTCTTGCCTCCTTTGTCAAAGGTAAGGTGTCCATAGGTGCGTGGATTTATCTCTGGGCTTTCTATTTTGTTCCATTGATCTATATCTCTGTCTTTGTACCAGTACCATACTGTCTTTATGACTGTGGCTTTGTAGAAGAGCCTGAAGTCAGGCAGGTTGTTTCCTCCAGTTCTATTCTTCTTTCTCAAGATTGCTTTGGCTATTCCTGGTTTTTAGTATTTCCATACAAATTGTGAAATTATTTGTTCTAGATCAGTGAAAAATACCTTTGGTAGCTTGATAGGGATTGCATTGAATCTATAGATTGCTTTGGGTAGTATACTCATTTTCACTATATTGATTCTTTTGATCCATGAACATGGTATACTTCTCCATCTATTAGTGTCCTCTTTGATTTCTTTCACTAGGGTTTTATAGTTTTCTATATATAGGTCTTTAGTTTCTTTAGGTAGATATACTCTTAAGTATTTTATTCTTTTAATTGCAATGGTGAATGGAATTGTTTCCTTAATTTCTCTGTCTATTTTCTCATTATTAGTGTATAGGAATGCAAGAGATTTCTGTGTGTTGATTTTATATCCTGCAACTTTACTATATTCATTGATTAGCTCTAGTAATTTTCTGGAAAACTCTTTTGGGTTTTCTATGTAGAGGATCATGTCATCTGCAAACAGTGAGGGTTCTACTTCTTCTTTTCTAATTTGGATTCCTTTTCTTTCTTTTTCTGCTCTGATTGCTGTGGCCAAAACTTCCAGAACTATGTTGAGTAGTAGCGGTGAAAGTGGGCACCCTTGTCTTGTTCCTGACTTTAGGGGAAATGCTTTCAGTTTTTCACCATTTAAGGTAACATTTGCTGTGGGTTTGTCATATATAGCTTTTATTATGTTGAGGTATGTTCCTTCTATTCCTGCATTCTGGAGAGTTTTTATCATAAATGGATGTTGAACTTTGTCAAAGGCTTTCTCTGCATCTATTGAGATAATCATATGGCTTTTATTTTTCCATTTGTTAATGTGGTGTATTACATTAATTGATTTATGGATATTGAAGAATACTTGCATCCCTGGGATAAAGTTCACTTGGTCATGCTGTATGATCTTTTTAATGTATTGTTGAATTCTGAGTGCTAGAATTTTGTTAAGGATTTTTGCATCTATGTTCATCAGTGATACTGGCCTGTAGTTTTCTTTTTTTCTGTCATCTTTGTCAGGTTTTGGTATTAGGTGATGGTGGCCTCATAGAATGAGTTTGGAAGTTTACCTGCCCTGCAATTTTCTGGAAGAGTTTGAGTAGGATAAGTGTTAGCTCTTCTCTAAATTTTTGGTCGAATTCAGCTGTGAAGCTGTTTGGACCTGGGCTTTTGTTTGCTGGAATATTTCTGATTACAGTTTCAATTTCTGTGCTTGTGATGGATCTGTTAAGATTGTCTATTTCTTCCTGGTTCGGTTTTGGAAAGTTGTACTTTTCTAAGAATTTGTCCATTCTTCCACATTGTTCATTTTTTGGCATATAATTGCTGATAGTAGTCTCTTATGATCCTTTGTATTTCAGTGTTGTCGGTTGTGATCTCCCCATTTTCATTTCTAATTTTATTGATTTGATTTTTTCTCCCTTTGTTTCTTGATGAGTCTGGCTAATGGTTTGTCAATTTTATTTATCCCCTCAAAGAACCAGCTTTTGGCTTTGTTGATTCTTGTTATGGTCTCTTTTGTTTCTTTTGCATTTATTTCTGTCCTAAATTTTAAGATTTCTTTCCTTCTACTAACCCTGGGGTTCTTCATTTCTTCCTTTTCTAGTTGCTTTAGGTGTAGAGTTAGGTTATTTATTTGAATTTTTTCTTGTTTCTTGATGTATGCCTGTAACGCTATAAACCTTCCCCTTAGCACTGCTTTTACAGTGTCCCACAGGTTTTGGGTTGTTGTGTTTTAACTTTCAATCATTTCTATGCATATTTTGATTTCTCTTTTGATTTCTTCTGTGATTTGTTGGTGTTTCAGCAGCGTGTTGTTCCGCCTCCATATGTTGGAATTTTTAATAGTTTTTTCTCCTGCAATTGAGATCTAATCTTACTGCATTATGGTCAGAAAAGATGCTTGGAATGATTTCAATTTTTTTTAAATTTACCAAAGCTAGATTTATGCCCCAGGATGTAATCTATCCTTGAGAAGGTTCTGTGTGCGCTTGAGAAAAAGGTGAAATTCATTGTTTTGGGGTGAGGTGTCCTATAGATATCAATTAGGTCTAACTGGTCTGTTGTATCATTTAAAGTTTGTGTTTCCTTGTTAATTTTGTTTAGTTTATCTATCCACAGGTGTGAGCGGGGTAATAAAGTCTCCCGCTATTATTGTGTTATTGTTAATTTCCCCTTTCATACTTGTTAGCATTTGTCTTGCATATTGCGGTGCTCCTATGTTGGGTGCATATATATTTATAATTGTTATATCTTCTTGGATTGATCCTTTGATCATTATATGGTGTCCTTCTTTGTCTCTTTTTACAGCCTTTATTTTAAAGTCTATTTTATCTGATATGAGTGCTGCTACTCCTGCTTTCTTTTGGTCTCTATTTGCATGGAATATCTTTTCCAGCCCTTCATTTTCAGTCTGTATGTGTCCCTTGTTTCAAGGTGGGTCTCCTGTAGACAACATATATAGGCGTCTTGTGTTTGTATCCATTCAGCCAGTCTTTGTCTTTTGGTTGGGGCATTCAACCCATTTATGTTTAAGGTAATTATTGATAAGTATGATCCCGTTGCCATTTACTTTATTGTTTTAGGTTCGGGTTTATACACCCTTTTTGTGTTTTCTGTCTAGAGAATATCCTTTAGCATTTGTTGGAGAGCTGGTTTGTTGGTGCTGAATTCTGTCAGCTTTTGCTTGTTTGTAAAGCTTTTGATTTCTCCTTCATATTTGAAGGTCCGGAGGTTATTTTCTTTCATCACTTTAAGTATGTCCTGCCATTCCCTCCTGGCCTGAAGAGTTTCTATTGAAAGATGAGCTGTTATCCCTATGGGGATCCCCTTGTGTATTATTTGTTGTTTTCCCTTGCTGCTTTTAATGTTTGTTCTTTGTGTTTGATCTTTGTTAATTTGATTAATATGTGTCTTGGGGTGTTTCACCTTGGGTTTATCCTATTTGGAACTCTCTGTGTTTCTTGGACTTGGGTAATTATTTCCTTCCCGATTTTAGGGAAGTTTTCAACTATTATCTCCTCAAGTATTTTCTCATGGTCTTTCTTTCTGTCTTCTTCTTCTGGAACTCCTATAATTCGAATGTTGGAGCATTTCATATTGTCCTGGAGGTCTCTGAGATTGTCCTCATTTCTTTTAATTCATTTTTTTTTCTTTTTTCCTCTCTGATTCATTTATTTCTACCATTCTATCTTCTATTTCACTAATCCTATCTTCTGCCTCCATTATTCTACTATTTGTTGCCTCCAGAGTGTTTCTGATCTCATTTATTGCATTATTCATTATATATTGACTCTTTTTTATTTCTTCTAGGTCCTTGTTAAACTTTTCTTGCATCTTCTCAATCCTTGTCTCCAGGCTATTTATCTGTGATTCCATTTTGATTTCAAGATTTTGGATCATTTTCACTATCATTATTCAGAATTCTTTCTCAGGTAGATTCCCTATCTCTTCCTCTTTTGTTTGGTTTGGTGGGCATTTATCCTATTCCTTTACCTGCTGGATATTCCTCTGTCTCTTCATCCTGTTTATATTGCTGTGTTTGGGGTGGCCTTTCTGTATTCTGGCAGTTCGTGGAGTTCTTTTTATTATGGAGTTTCCTTGCTGTGGGTGGGGTTGTATCAGTGGCTTGTCAAGGTTTCCTGGTTAGGGAAGCTTGTGTCGGTGTTCTGGTGGGTGGAGCTGGATTTCTTCTCTCTGGAGTGCAATGAAGTGTCCAGTAATGTGTTATGAGATGTCAGTGGTTTTGGAGTAACTTTGAGCTGCCTGTATATTGAAGCTCAGGGCTGTGTTCCTGTGTTGCTGGAGAATTTGCATGGTATGTCTTGCTCTTGAACTTGTTGGCCCTTGGGTGGTGCTTGGTTTCAGTGTAGCTATGGAGGCATTTGATGAGCTCCTATCGATTAATGTTCCCTGGAATCAGGAGTTCTCTGATGTTCTCAGGATTTGGACTTAAGCCTCCTGCTTCTGGTTTTCAGTTTTATTTTTACAGTAGTCTCAAGACTTCTCCTTCTATACCACACCATTGATAAAACATCTAGGTTAAAGATGAAAAGTTTCTCCACATTGAGGGACACCCAGAGAGGTTCACAGAATTACCTGGAGAAGAGAAGAGGGAGGAGGGAGTTAGAGGTGACCTAAATGAGATGAGGTGGAATCAAAAGAGGAGAGAGCAAGCTAGCCAGTAATCACCTCCTTATGTGCACTCTGCAGTCTGGACCGCTCAGAGGTGTTCATGGAATAATACAGAGAAGAGGAGAGGGAGGAAGGAGACAGGGGTGGTCAGGAGTTTAAAAGAGGGGAATGAAAAGGAGAGAGACAGATCAAGCCAGTAATCTGTTCCCTAAGTGTTCTCCACCGTCTGGAACACACAGAGATTCACAGAGTTGGGCAGAGAAGAGGAGGAGGAGGGAGGAGACAGAGGCGACCTAGTGAAAAAAAAGGAGTGTCCAAAGGAGGAGAGAGCAGTCAGGCCAGTAATCTCACTGTCAAGTAAAAATGGGTACTGAAGATTGGGTTTTTGAAGGTACAAAATTGATAACAAATACCAAAAAGCAAAGATTAAAAATCTAGATTAGAGGTTGGATTTTCCAAAATCCAATATTAAAGAATAGAAGAAGAAGAATAAAAAAAAAAACAAAGTCACAAGAATTATTTAAATATGTATATATGAAGTTTTCTTTAAAAATAGAGTCATTTTTTGGGGGGTGAGAAAGCAATAGTAGGCTGTAAAAAGGAAAATTGAAGGAGAGGTAGAGGACTTAAAAACTAAAAAATGTTTTTAAAAAAAGAAGAAAAAACAAACATCCCAAAAAAAGAATGATTGTAAAATAGTAAAGATATATCTAGGACTTTCTCTGGTGGTATTGTGGGCAGTGTGGGGTCAGTTCATTTTTGGATAGTTCCTTGGTCCGGCTTATATTTCTCAAGATCTATAGGCCCCTTCCTATGTACTCGGTACTAACGACAGGGTTTTAGTCTATTGCACCTGTCACTTCCAAGGCAGTTCCCTCTGTTTCAGCTTCTGTTTGCTGGTCTCTTCAGTGTCTGTTTTCCACCCTGACACAAGGGGGCGGTGGTGGACACTTTATTTAGGCTCACTTGTTCAGTCGCGCTGTGAGGAGGGAGGGACACTGCAAACAAGTAACACTGGTGTGTGCTTGCAGTGTCTCAGCCACACTGGGCCTGCCCCCGCTCACGGTGCACACAGCTCAGGCTCTAGGTTGCCCCGCTGGGAACCATCTGAGGCCAGCCCTGGGCCGCATGCACCTCCCAGGTCTAAGCCGCTCAGGATCAGGTGCTCAGGTAGCCCTCAGAGGCGCAGACTTGGTTGGACCTGCGTTTTGTGCCCTTCCCAGGTCCAAGCAGCTCAGGTGTTTGGCTAGTGTGGTCAGTGCAACTTATCACCTCTCCCGTCCCTACTTCTCAGTTTTCTGGGTGTACAACTGGCGCACCTTCTCAGGCAGATGATGACTGTCCAGAACCCCAAGAAGTCTTAGTTAACAAAGAAGCCTGTTTGCAGTTTGGTAGTTAATGTCTCTCTGGGGTTGCTATTGCCCCCTTCTGGCCCTTCTGGCTCTGGCTACCTGTCACTGGAGGGGGATGGTCTGCAGCCGGCTAATTCTGCTCCATCCTTTGTTCTGTCTGCGGTCCTGGTGGTGTCTTATGTTAGAGCTTTTCACGTGGTAGCTATCCCACAGTCTGGTTTGCTAGCCCAAGTTAGCTCACTCTGGTTACACTCAGGGCATTCGGGCCCGATCCTTGTAAAGCAATTCAGCCCGCACCTCCCTGCCCAGGCCCAGCTTGCTAGCGGCGGATGCAGGTGTCTGCGCTGCTTCTCCACTGAGGGAGTTACCACTGGGCTAGTAATCTGTGGGTTTTAATTATTTATTTACTTTCCCTCCCTGTTATGTTGCCCTCTGTGCTTCCAAGGCTCGCCACAGACTCGGCAGTGAGAGTGTTTCCTGATGTTTGGAAACTTCTCTCTTTTTAAGACTCCCTTCCCAGGATGGAGCTCCCTCCCTACCTCTTTTGTCTCATTTTTTGTCTTTTGTATTTTTTCCTTCCTGTTTTCGAAGACAATGAGCTGCTTTTCTGGGTGCCTGATGTCCTCTGCCGGCATTCAGAAGTTGTCTTGTGGAATTTACTCAGCGTTTAAATGTTCTTTTGATGAATTTGTGGGGGAGAAAGTGGTCTCCCGTCCTATTCCTCTGCCATCTTAGGACCGCCCCCTTGCACTGCCTTTCTAACAAGGGAGACAATGCATGTGATTTTGACTTTTACCCTAAGGCAAATTGTGAAACTAACCCATTGCAAACCGTAAGACAAAGCTCCTATGATTTCTCTTTTCACTCATATTTCGTCTCATCATAGGACCCCAGGTCTAGTCTTAGACCTTGACTAACCTGAAGGACGATTAGAATTAAAAGACTGTCTGTCTTTTACATATGTATGGAAGAAACCAGAATGTGTGGGAATCCAGAAGAAAATAAAAAACTAATGATGGGAAAAAAGGAAAATCAATCAAAAACAGGAATTGGCTATTTTGGACACAGAGCTTCCTGGCCCTTCTGTCAACTGCTCACCACCTGGTGACTACCTGCTGAGTGACAACAGCCACTGGGGAGTCACTAGCCTTCAACTCACCCTCTGGCTTCTCAAAGCAGTTGGTAGTGGGGGATCATCCCACCTCATCGAAAGAGTCATCTTTCCTCTATGGCAAGTTGGGATTTCACTTCTGAGTACTTGCATTTATTCAGCCCCTCACTGTTAATGTTGGGTTCATCTATCCTTTCTGTATATAAAGTATCCCTGAACCAGCTCTATTTCCTTCAGAATTCATGAGGTAAACACAGAGAACATGGAGGGCAAGGAAAGCTAAAATGTAATGCCATCTATAAGCCTTATGATTCTTTTTCAGAATCCGGACTCAACTGATGCTTGAAATGTAGAACTTAATCATGGGTTAAGAATATTTTTTGAGACATTAGTATGACTTAAAGGTACTAAGGTCATAAAGCATTTTTTCCCTCTTGGTTTGTTATTTCCAGTTTGAACCTCTTTCTACTTGTTTGCAAAATCATCAGCTAATTTTTCATTGGTGAGTTCACCAGATTAATTCCAAGCATCCATTCAGGCTTGTTGATTACCTACCAAAATTGCAGTAACTTTCTATAAAGACAAAACTTCATCTTTGCTTAAGATGGGCTACTTTCAAATGTTAACATTTAAAGAATCACATATTTGCTATAATATACTTTCTCTATAATACACTTTTGCTACCTCTGGGTACAGTGCAAAACTTCATACTGTAGAATGAAGAAAAGGAAGCTTTTCACATTTAGAGAAATAATATTCAGCTTTCAATTGAGAGTAGAGTTCATTTACTTTTAGCATAAAGCAATACACTGCATTTAAAAACTTTCACATTACTAGTTAATTGCTATATATGTATAGTAAAAAAAAAAAAACTAGCATACCTCACATACCAAGAATGCTGTATGATTTTAGGACATGTGATCTTCACCTGTAAAGACAATTATCGCTCATAGTCCCTGAGGGCATGTAAATTTGCAATATCCACCAGTCACCCAGTCAAGAGTCATAAAACATTTCCTGTCCCCCTTGCAAATTTCAAAACATCACGGCAGGATTGTGATTAAACATAATAATCATATTTACATCATGCAGTTTAACTGTAGTGACACACATAAGAATTTCTTTATCACAAAGTTGTTCCCCTGAGACATTTGTGTCCTTCTATCAATATAGAAAACAGCATTCAAAGGTAAGCACATTGTTAGCAGCACATTTCAATTGGAAAAATAATCCATCCAAAACTATGTAAATTTCTGTCAAAGCATAGAATCTAAAAATATCATAAAGTCATATGTAAACTACACTTGCTATCCCATTTAGTTGTGAACATGAAGAATTTCATGTTTGGATGGAATTGCATTCAAAGAGCCAGGTTGGCAAACAGAAGTATTGGGCTTTTCTTGCTTGGGAGCCCTTTGTAGTTGTGTCTCCCATGTGCTGAGAAGCTGAGTCAGTGCTGATGCCCATGCTTATCTCTCCAGTTGATTTCTGTGCTCATGAATACACACCATAAGCAAAGTAAAGGCAAAAACAATAAAAGTAGCTTAATTTTTTTCCCCCTGCCTTCATACAGAAGCCTAAGCCATTTCAAAAGTAACCCAGCATACTTGATATGCATGGTTCCTCACCATTTCAAACAGAGTCATAGCAATAAATATATTTTTCAATTCTGCGTATCAAAAAAATGATGTGGATTCTATGCATACTGATACTGATGAAATTCACTAAACAATATTGTCACCATCACACATCTTAAATGTGAGTGGTAATTAATTGATGATATTGCTGGAATTGTGCATAATTAACAAGTCCTATTTAGTTTTTGAACATCAAAATTCAAGTATTTATATTTAATAAGTCATAGGTGATATTTCTAGGAAGACTTTAACTCCAATTCAGTTCCAACATTTGGGTAAAATTCATAACAATGTTTCTTAATTAATTCTGCTTTAGGATGCCAAAACAGATACACACACATCACCCCCGAACCAGATATATGTCCACACAAAACTCAGCAGCATTTTCCCAGAAGTTTTATGAAATGCATCCACGAGCTGTGGGTCTAGTGTCCATTTCATTATCCTCTGAAGAGCTCTAATTAAATATCACACATCGAAAAGAAGACAAAGTTAGCAAATAGCAAGCACATATGCCTCCTACAGCCACTTCCCTGAGAAGGAAATATTCTGCTTTTAAAAATGAAATGACAATTTCCAGTACACATATTCAGGTAGACCTGGTGGATCAACACATAATGAACTGAAGCATTTGCATATAAAAATGACCTGAAAAAACTGATTCATATTGTCTCATACAAATATTCAGTGAATATTAGATGAACTCACAGGGATTTCATTATATAACATATCATTTAAAAATTATATAAAAGGAAGAGAAAAATGTAAATGTAATCAGGAAAAGATTGAGACCTATTAAGTTCAAGTAACAATCTCTTTTCACTAAAAGACAGTTTAGATAGTCAAAACAGAAGGATGCTTCTTGTTTTTATTGGGAAAGGTCCTTCTTTGCTAACCTTACTGCTGAGATATGGCCCCCTGCACAAAATGCTTCCTTCACAACTGTCTAACCTTTTAAAGTCTTGGTCTTGCACTGGGCGATTTCTGAGTCAGTGACTGTGGTAGTTTAAGAATATACTATTTTGGCAAAAGAATGCATCTATCAGCTTAGAGTTGATGGGCCTAACACTGCTGTTGAAAAAGGCATTCATTTGCTTATTTTTGTTCATTCTCACTAACTTCTAGCATAATAAATGCCATTTTTATGGTCTAGAGGAGTTAGTATGATAGGAAGAATATTTTGCTCCCTTTCTGGTCAGTAATATCAACTATATGCATTTAAAAACATCTTCAAATAAACAACTTCTCTTCTCTTACCAAGGTGTGACCTCTGAATACTAATCTTTTCTACACCTTTGTAGAAGGACTTTACAATTCAAACTTTCACCCTACATCTTGGTTTATCTCTAGGTACTGACTTCTGTCACAATGAAAATTTATTCTCCTCTAGGCCTGTGCCTCTTGTACAACAAAGGCATGTGCCCATTCCATACATGAAGAAAGAGATAAAAAATAATTGTGCAGGTTCAAATGAAGCTGGAATAGAAATGCAATTTGTTTCTGGTTTAAATCAACACTATCATAATCTTTTGATTTCATATGTAAATTTCACATGTGGATTAATTTGATTGAAAGCTAAAACTGAAATTTCTTACTGCTGTATTCTCACTTATTACTGTTAATTACAGTGTCTTTGAAATTATGAATTTGGCTTAAAGAAAAGGATCATTGGCAATTTTCAAAGGCACTAGTTAAAGAGAACTGGATATAATTTAAGAACTAAATACACTAATTATAAAAATAATATGGATTCACATTAAGAGATTTCCCCATATCTTTCCCTATTTCTTTCCCCAAAAGATATTTGTGTTTCAACCACTGTACTAAATTTTATTTGATCATACTAAAAATATATCAATGTAAATAAGATAGAAAGGAAAGTGAAGTTGCTCTATCATGTCCAACTCTTTGCGACCCCATGGACTGTAGCCCACCAGGCTCCTCCGTCCATGGGATTTTCCAGGCAAGAGTACTGGAGTGGGTTGCCATTTCCTACTCCAGGGTATCTTCCTGATCAAGGGATTGAACCCAGATCTCCCGCATTGCAGGCAGACTCTACCCTCTATGCCATCAGGGAAGCTAGAATTTAGGAGTAAACAAAAAGCATAATTCCAGCTTTAGATGACTAATTATTTAGATTTAAAACATTCCTTGAAGAGCTTCTTTTGTGGTCCAGTGGTTAAGAGACCACGTTGCAATGCAGGGGATACTGATTGGATTCCTAGTCCAAGAAGATCACGGAGCAACTAAGCCCAGGTACCACAACTCCTGAGTCTACACTATAGAGCCAGTGAGCTGAAACTACTGAAGCTCCCGTGCCCTAGAGCCCGTGCCCTGCAACAAGAGAAGCCACTGCAATGAAAAGCCTGTGCGCCACTACTAGAGAGTAGTCCCTACTTGCTGCAACTAGAGAAAGACTGAATGCAGCAATGAAGGCCCAGGACAGACAGAAAAACTAAACAAATCGATTAACTTAAAAACATTCTTTAAATAGTTAGAAGCATAGTCTGACTTGATGATAATTTGTTGACATTACACCAGTTATAAGAAGTCAATAGAAGAGACTTTTTAGCCCAATAAGAATCTATGAGAATTTTCCCCATAAATTATCCCCACACAGGAATGGGACACTGTTTTGGCATTCTGAGTTCTCTTTTCTAGAGACATCTCAATGAATAAAAAAGAAATGTATATTTTATTATATAACATATTTTCATTTCAAATTCTCAAACAATAAAAAGTTAAAAGCAATATAGGTAATTTTAGCTAGAGACTTAGAATATGGAATATTACATCTCTTTCATAGATGCTATGACTCTTCAAAGTGCTCTAAAGACACTATGAGTGTGATTAGCAGCAAAGCATTAGCCTAATCTAAACCTCCGTCTTACCCCTACACACACACACACACACACACACACACATACACATACTGTACATCCATACATCCTACTGGTCTAACTTAAATCTGACAATCTGACAGGTATTCCCAGAGGCTGTGCAAGGTCACAAATACTGTCCACACTATATCATGGTTCAAGATCACTAGCACCCACATGGTTAAGGGAAAAGCAATCCTTTCAGTAAAACAAACAAATAAAACTACACAATATTTCAATCACATATTCTGAATTTCTTTTACAATTAAAAAATTGATGGATACAGTGAATTACCCAATATTACTGTTCTGAGTTCTATAATTGTCTTTATCTAAAACTATCTTTTATACATAGAAAGCTAGGTGCCTTTAAACAGTTTTAGCAATTCTAAGTAAAAAGTATTTCTTTGAAAAATATGTCATTTTTTTGTTTTGTTTTTAACTTGGAGGAAAGCCAAGGAGCGACTTTTTTTCTCATAGATGAATACTCCAGCAGTTTCTCCCAGGAGTACACTGGAAGCCCCACTATCCTGTATCTGTGTATCCCAAGGATGCAGCCTCAAGCACTGGATCTCCAGAAAGAGGTCCCGCAGGCACTGTGGCATATTGATCTTTTCTCTTCCATACTCTTGGAGTATCACCCAATCCTTGGGCATCTTTCCAGTAGAGGTTTCAGTCCAGAACTTGACCTTCACTGGGAAAACCAGGTCCATTTAAAGTGCAATACTTTCATCTTTTGGTTGGATAATTCTTGGTCCTCCATGGATAGGAGTGATACCTAGAACATTCAGAAGTAGAAAGATTTTCTCTACAATCTCAAATATTTTACTTCACACATTCAATTTCAAAAGCAGTAGCTCAGGTATACAAGTAAATAAATGAATAAAATGGTGATTCTAAGCATAAAGTGGGGAGATTTTTAGAAACCTGCCTTTTGCTTAAGTTCAGTGCTGACACTGTCTTTCTCAAATTATAAGCTTAATAGTAACTAATAACTCTATAGTGGAAAAATTAAAGCCTATCCAAAGTAGCTTGTACATTTAATGCCTATTTTAAAGCAAAGCAAGTTGGATCAATAATTTCCTTTTACCACAACACATATTTCATTGTTAAAAAATAAAATATTAATGTGTGCTGTGCTGCGTTGGGCTCAGCCACTCAGTCATGTCCAAACATTTGTAACCCCATGGACTGCAGCCTGCCAGGCCCTGAATGATATGCTCATTCTCTATTCACTCACAAAACTGAACAGTTTTACTCTCATAACAACAGTGATATAATTAACACAAGCTAGGTGGTATCATTCTGGTGAGAAAGCTAAATATTAATGTGTATAAAATACATTTTTGTACAATATATTATGCAAAGATGGGCACAATAAAGGACAGAAATGGTATGGATCTAACAGATGCAGAAGATATTAAGAACAGTTGACAAGAAAACATGGAAGACCTATACCAAAAAAAGATCTTAATGACCCAGATAATCAAGATAGTGTGACCACTCACCTAGAGCCAGACAACCTGGAGTGTGAAGTCGAGTGTGCCTTAGGAAGCATTACTATGAACAAAGCTAGTGGAGGTGATGGAATTCCAACTGAGCTATTTCAAATTTTAAAATATGATATTGTGAAAGTACTGCATTCAGTATGCCAGGAAATTTGGAAAACTCAGCAGTGGACATAGTACTGGAAAAGGGCAGTTTTCATTCCAATCCTAAAGAAGAGTAATGCCAAAGACTGTTCAAACTACCATACAATTGTTCTCATTTCACAATCTGGCAAGGTAGTGCTCAAAATCTTTCAAGCTAGGCTTCAACAGTACATGAAACCAACAATTTCCAGATGTTCAAGCTGGGTTTAGAAAAGGCAGAAAAAACAGAGATCAAATTGCCAACATCTGTTGGGTCATAGAAAAAGGAAAAGAATTCTAGAAAAACATCTACTTCTGCTTCATTGACTATGCTAAAGTCTTTGACTGTGTGGATCACATCAAACTGTGGAAAATTCTTAAAAGAGATGGGAATACCAGACCACTTTACTTGCCTCCTGAGAAACCTGTATGCAGGTCAAGAAGCAACAATTAGAACCAGATGTGGAACAACAGACTGGTTCAAAATTGGGAAAGGAATATATTAAGGCTGTATATTGTCACCCTGGTTATTTAACTTATATGCAGAGTACATGATGCAAAACGCTGGGCTGGATGAATCAGAAGCTGGAATCAAGATTGCTGAGAGGAATATCAATAACTTAAGATATGAAGATAACATGACCCCAGAGGCAGAAAGGGAAGAACTAGAGAGATGGGGAAAAATAGAAACAGTGACAGACTTTATTTTCTTGGACTCCAAAATCGCTGTGGACAGAGGGTATAGTCATGAAATTGAAAGATACTTGCTAAGAAGAAAAGCTATCACAAACCTAGACAATGTATTTAAAAGCAGAGACATCATTTTACTGACAAAGGTCTTTATAGTCAAAGCTATTATTTTTCCAGTAGTCATGTATGATTTAGACCATAAAGAAGGCCAAGTGCCAAAGAATTTATGCTTTCAAACTGTGGTACTGGAGAAGACTCTTGAGAACACCTTGGACAGGAAGGAGATCAAGCCAGTCAGTCCTAAAGGAAACCAACCCTGAATTGGAAGGACAGCTGCTGAAGCTGAAGCTCCAATACTTTGGCCACCTGATGCAAAGAGCCAACTCATTGGAAAAGACTCTGATACTGGGAAATATTGAAGGCAAGATGAGAAGGGGACAACAGCAGATGAGATGGTTGGATGGCACCGCCAATTCAATGGACATGAGTTTGAGCAAACTCCAGGAGATGGTGATGGACAGGGAAGCCTGGCGTGCTGCAGTCCATGAGGTCACAAAGCTTTGGGCACAACTGAGCAATTGAACAACAGAAATATATTTAATCATACAACCCTGCAAATGACCACAAACAGAGCCCTCCTAGGGCTTTCCTGAGTCTCCCTGGTGGCTCAAATGATAAAGAATCTGCCTGCAGTGCAGGAGACCGAGGTTCAATCCCTGGGTGGGAAGATGCCCTGGAGAAGGGAATGGCTACCCACTCCAGTATTCTTGCCTGGAGAATTCCATGGACACAGGAGACTGGTGGGCTACAGTCCATGGGGTTGAAATGAGTTGGATATGACTGAGCGACCAACACTTTTCACTTTCACTTTTCAAAGCTGGCCCAGGTTGTTTTGACCTTGTTTTATTTTCATTGCACTCTCAACTCAGTCTTACTTCCCCTCCCCAAATCCCTCATTTGTGTTAGGGCTCCCTGTGGCTGTTTCTGTTACCTCTTTCTTTAACTAATGCAGCATGCTGTGCCTGAGATATTCTTCCTACCCCCTGCCCAAGAAGCCTCACCATTATTTAAACACTTCTATGTATCTTCCCCAAAGAAAGCTAGTAGCTAGACAATGGCCTTCTGAGACTTTCAGCCTGAGAATGGCATCTTTCTAATTCTAACTAAACATGGACCCTGTAATCAAGCAGATACGTGCCACATCTTGGCTTAGTGCTTTAATTGCTGTCTTGATGCTTTGTAGACATGTGTATAGGTTTGACTGACAGTCTTAAGTTGTAAACTTGAATAATACAGGACCTACGTATGTAATTCTCTCTGCATGGCAATTAATCAAGATCACTTAATAATATTTTGCAATGGTGACCATGATGAAGATTAAGATGATGATAACAATAGCAGACCTGAGTAGATACTGGTGGAGTAGTTAAAACAATGTTTCATTTTTCAGACCACATTCTAAGGAAGGCTATCTTAACTTGTGTTCCAGGTAAAATTTGAAGAATCCTTAGGGTAAACAAGATAAACAAACTTCTTTCCTATAGCATATCTCAAAGTCTTCAATATAGTCATGTGTGTCAACATTCTCCCAAAATAGAAAAATGTACATTCAGGATTTCCCAAATATATTTGGTCATGAAACTTTATTTCTCAGGGAATATCTATTGTCATCTTTGATAATACTGCATGTTTACAAAACCTATTTGGGAAAGCAGACTCTACTGATTCTAAGCATTGATTCTAATTACCTCTACATGTTCTGTGATATTTAGCACCCACTACCCTTTGATAGTTGGTAAAGAATCCAAGACCCCAGTTCAATTCCTGGGTCAGGAAGATCCGCTAGAGAAGGGATAGGCTACCCACTCCAGTATTCTTGGGCTTCCCTTGTGGCTCAGCTGGTAAAGAATCTGCCTGCAATGGGGGAAACCTGGGTTGGATCCCTGGGTTGGGAAGATCCCCTGGAGAAGGGAAAGGCTACCCACTCCAGTATTCTGGCCTGGAGAATTCCACAGACTGTATAGTTCATGGGGTTGCAAAGAGTCAGACACGACTGAGCTACTTTCACTCTCACCCTTTGCTATGGGAAAATCATGACTGCCACAGCTAATTTGATTCATATTTTGAATTATGAGCATTTTCAGTTTATGAAGTGCTAGGTCTTTCCATGTGGAGCCTGACTTATTTCTTGGAAATTAATTGGGAATATCAGTAAACAAGTAATGGCGCTAAGCACAACTCAGGGTTATTTTTACTAGTAAAGCATGAAAACTCTTTCCCCCAATTATATATTCTATCACTGCTATTAGAAACTGAAAAGGGAGTATCATGATTATACAGATTTCTGAGTGGATGATTCATTTTAATTTGGAGCATTTTAAGAAAATTTGATGTCATTTCCATCATATATTGCTTTAACTTGATCGTTTAAGTACCTTTGTATTCTAGTCACAATTCCAAAAATAGCCATAAATAACTTTTCACCTTTGTTATCAGGTATCTTAATATCTGGACTCCCCTGGTAGCTCACCCGGTAAAGAATCTGCCTGCAATGCAGAAGACCCCAGTTTGATTCCTGAGTCAGGAAGATCCCCTGGAGAAGGGATACGATACCCACTCCCGTATTCTTGGGCTTCCCTAGTGGCTCAGATGGTAAAGAATTCACCTGCAGTGTAGGAGACCTGGGCGCAGTCCCTGGGTTGGGAAGATCCCCTGGAAGAGGGAGTTGAAATTCATGCCACTATTCTTGCCTGGAGAATCCCCATGGACAGAGAATCCTGGTGGGCTACAGTCCATGGGGTCTCAAAGAGTCGGAGACAAGTGAGTGACTAAATACAGCACAGCATCTTATTATCTATTTACCATAAGAAGAAAATCTACAATTTCTTTTAGTATAGGAATATGTCTTTAGAAGTAGAAGTAATGCTGATTTTTTTTTAAATTATTTGTTTATTAATTGACTGCGCTGGTCTTCGTTGCTATACACAGACTTTCTCTAGTTGCAGCGAGTGGGGGCTACTCTCTAGTTGTGGTGTGCAGTATTCTCATTGTGGTGGCTTCTCTGGTTTCAGAGCACAGGCTCCAGGGCACATGGGCTTCAGTAACTGTGGCAGGCAGGCTTAGTTGCCCTGTGGCATGAGGAGTCTTCCCAAACCAGGGACTGAACCTGGGTTCCCTGCATAGGTAGGCAGATTCTCAACCGCTGAATCACCAGGAAAGTCCCAATGTTTGATTTTTTTAAAAACTTAATAATAGTAGAATTGAAAAGCATAAAAATAAATTTTAAAATAAGACTGAAATTATTCTAAAAAAAGAAAAGAGCTCTTGTAAGAGCTTTCCTAAGTTCCTGACACACCTGGTTTTTCATTATAGTTGACTTCCTGAAAAATTTGAAGTGTTCATTGCCCATGATCCTGAGTCTTTGAGAAAATGTAGATTTTAAAAGTGATTAGTATAACTTTTGCCCCATTACAAGACAAGGGTACTTAAAATAATAAGCTGCCAAGCTTAAAGAATGGAGACATTTTTATTATCCATGGAAGGCTGGGTGTACTCAGATCAAGAGGAAAGAAAGACAATTCAAAATCTCTCCAGAGATGGGAGGAGGTGAGTGATTATGGATATGGTGATTTCTATCAACAACATACCTTTGGTAAATAAGAATAACTCATCATTTATCTGCAGTTACAAACCATCACAGAACTAAACATACAAAGATGGTATTTTGGAAATATGTTATCAAGCCAAAAGAGCAAGCAGGTGAATAATTTTATGTGTGATTCATAGAGCAATTCACTGAAACAGGGAAGGAAAAAAGGTTGGAGACTAAACTAACCTCAAAAATGAATCTAATTTCCATATAATGATCTTGATAGGTTGTTCTTGAGACCTCTTTCTCTTTCCATGGCTAACAGTTATCTTTGGGGAAGATTTCTAGAATAATTTAAATAGTGGTCACCAGATAGCTTCATTAGATAGACAGGAAGGCAGTTCATCCAGGTAGAAAGGGCTAGTTAGGAAAAATAAACTCCATAGAACCATGCCTCCTAAAGCAGTTTTGGTCATATAGGACATGTAAGTGGTTACTCATGGTCCAGTGTGGTGATTCTGTTATGAGTGGCCAGCTCATTTACAGCAGACAAAATCAATGTCCATACCCCCACATTCAAAGTACTTCAGTGCACCCGTGGCAGATTCATGTTGATGTATGGCAAAACCAATACAATATTGTAAAGTAATTAGCCTACAATTAAAATAAATAAATTAATTTTTTTAAAGTTCAAACATGCCAACCTGGTGCCCAATTCCCAACACCTGAATTTCTTTTCCTGAAGACTTCTCTGACGTCTAGAATCTGCTGTGTCCACCTTTACAGAAGGCCAGAAATGCCAGGTAACTAACATCTCCTGGGGGAAAAGTACTCAAAAAATGACTAACAGAAATTAGAGATAAATGCACGGGGATGATCCAGAGAGATGATATGGGGTGGGAGTTGGGGGAGGGGGGGTTCAGGATTGGGAACTCATGTACACCCGTGGCTGATTCATGTCAATGTATGGCAAAACCAACACAGTATTGTAAAGCAAAATAAAGTAAAAAAAAAAAAAAAAATACCAGCCCAGGTTCCTCAGTCTATGAGCGGGAGAACTGAAGCACGTGCTCTCCACTGGCTCTCAGACTTCCGCAGTGTGATCGAGCTCCATGTACCACAATGGTAACTTGCTTGAAAATGAAGGCTTTATTGAATTATTTCTTTAATCCCCTAGCAGAGTTTCTTGGGATTGCCTCTCAAATAAACTAATTGTATGCAAATCTTTTTGCCCCAAACTGTGCCCAACAGTACAATTGCAGAAATCCAGAGTTGAATGAAATTGATAGAGTATATTTTCAGAGCACCAATGATGATTATTTTAGAAGATAACACACAGCCCCAGTAAATTGAAGTTTCTTATTTAGGGTCAGCAAAAGGGAACACATAACAACAAATCCTTCTCCCACAAACATATCTTAAATTCACCAGAAGTGATCCTTTGTTTAGGTGGATTTTCCCCCTTGCATTCTATACAAATAATGGGTAGGTTTTAGCTATGGAAATTTGAGTTTACAGTTCTTCCAATATGGGATAAATGTTTAATTTTTCTAATGTAGAAATACTTTTCCATTTCATTATGTTCATTTTTTATGGGAGTAAATTACTACTAAGCTATCACTCTTTTCCAACTAAGAATACAGCAGCTGCACCCATACAAAAGATGGGGAACATACATTCTACCCATGGTTGTATCATTCTGAGCCAAGCTATTTTACAAAAAACCAATACAATACCGTAAAGTAATTAACCTCCAATTAAAATAAATAAATTTATATTTTTAAAGTGTTTAAAATAAAAGGTGGGAGGGACCTCTGGAATCAAGGATAGAGAAATTAAATCCAATGTTCTATATTGAACTTTCACATTTCTAGATCTCACCTGTTAGAAGTAAAATTGTAATAGCCACTTTCCTCTAGGACTTCTTCAATCACAGTCTAAAGTTGAAAAAAAAAGTCAGGTTAATATTGAATTAAAAACAACAAAATAAAATCATTCAGAGGCAGTGCAAAAACCTCACCTGCATCTGTTCATATGTTATCCCCTCCTCCAAATCAAAGCTAGAGGGTAGACCTGGAAACAGATAAATTACGAAAAGTCGGACATTTGGTTCATGTTTTCTTCAGTTGTACTGACAATCAGAACTCATGTGCAATGAAAACAGGTCAGTGTCTTAGTGATGAAAATGAGTACTTACAAACACATTCCAAATTATCTTGGCTTTTAGAGTGGTGATCACAATATAATACACAAGATTTACAGGAATTGCTCATGGTGTAAATTGGCCAATTAAGTTAGGGGTGTGTGTGTTAAGGATAGGTGAAGCATAAATTCCTGATTCTAAGCATAAATTTCCTGATAAGTCAAAAAAAGAATGTAAGAAACTCTCCCCCAGTCCATCAACAAAAAGAGTAGATATGTTCTAGAAAGAGAGTAAATTCTCAGAGGAAGGCAGAAACAGCCAGTGGGCTATATCAAAGATCTGACCATTTCCTATGGTTGCCAGGAGGAAAATACATTTGAAATTGGAGGACAGTAATTCTTTTGAGGTTTGTCATGAGCATGACACACTAGCACGTTGACCTACCCAGACACCACCCAAAGTAATGTTGACAAGTTTCCTCTCCAGTCAATCCACACTTACTCATGTGGAGGCCTGCCACTTAGGAAAGAGAAAAGTGATTGAAGATTAAGAGGATTCATGATGATACGAGTCCTAGCAGCTTGCTTTGCAAGTCCAGCTTAAAGGCATTGCCCAAAGTGCCCTTTGGTTCTGCTCTCTTTGCTTTTGCCTCTTCTGCCACGACAAGGGACTCAGTTGGTCTGCTCTGGGGTGAGGCGTCCAGCTTCTGGAAGAGCCTGTCAACTCCCTCTCAGGCCACTGAGAGATTTTCAGCAGAGCTCCTCACTCAGCAGGTCTGCTGTGGTAAGAAGTCTGGCCTGTGACTGACCAACCTGCCCTGGAGGATGCTTGTAAAAGTAGGTGACTTCACTTAGTATGATCATCTCTAGGTCCATCCATGTTGCTGTAAATGGCAATATTTTATTCCTCTTTATAAGTAATATTCCATTGTATGTATGTATGTATATGTGTATATATATATGTATATATACCATATCATACTAAATAAAGTAAGTCAGAAACACAAATTTTATATATCACTTCTATGTGGAATCTAAAAAGTAATACAAATAACTTATTTACAAAATAGAAACAGACTCATAGACATAGAAAACAAGCATCTGGTTACCAAAGGGGAAAGAAAGGGGGATATATTAGGGATATGGGATTAATAGATACATAGTGACCCAGTGTTAGTCACTAGTCATGCCTGACTCTGCGACCCATGAACTGCAGTCCACCAGCCGCCTCTGTCCATGGCATTTTCCAGGCAAGGATTCTGGAGTGGTTTGCCATTTCCCTCTCCAGGGGATCTTCCCGACCCAGAGATAAAACCTGGGTCTCCTGCACTGCAGGCAGATTCTTAACCAGCTGAGCTACCAGGCAAGCTCCCATGCATGCTACTATATAAAAAATGAATAATAATAATTTACTGTATAGCACTGGGATATTCAGTATCTTGTAATAACTTTTAATGGAAAAGGAGAATCTGAAAAAAGAATATATATATATACATATATATACACACATACATATATATACTTCATGGGAAATAGATAAGGAAACAGTGGAAACAGTGTCAGACTTTATTTTTTGGGGGGCTCCAAAATCACTGCAGATGGTGACTGCAGCCATGAAATTAAAAGACGCTTACTCCTTGGAAGAAAAGTTATGACCAACCTAGATAGCATATTCAAAAGCAGAGACATAACTTTGCCAACTAAGGTCCGTCTAGTCAAGGCTATGGTTTTTCCAGTAGTCATGTATGGATGTGAGAGTTGGACTGTGAAGAAGGCTGAGCACCGAAGAATTGATGCCTCTGAACTGTGGTGTTGGAGAAGACTCTTGAGAGTCCCTTGGACTGCAAGGAGATCCAACCAGTCCATTCTGAATGAGATCAGCCCTGGGATTTCTTTGGAAGGAAGATGCTAAAGCTGAAGCTCCAGTACTTTGGTCACCTCATGTGAAGAGTTGACTCATTGGAAAAGACTCTGATGCTGGGAGGGATTGAGGGCAGGAGGAGAAGGGGACAGCAGAGGATGAGATGGCTGGATGGCATCACTGACTCAATGGACGTGAGTCTGAGTGAACTCCAGGAGATGGTGATGGACAGGGAGGCCTGGCGTGCTGCGATTCATGGGGTCTCAAAGAGTCGGACACAACTGAGCAACTGAACTGAACTGATATATATATATATATATATATATATCTGAACCACTTTGCTGTATGCCTGAAAATAACGCAATATTAAAATTAACGAGTAAAAATAAGTAAAAGCAAATGACTTTAGATAAACAGTTTATTTTAAATGAAATTCTACCAACCCAGGTTAGCTTTATCCCAGGAGTCCAAGACTTAGGGAAAGTTTGATAATTAATACATGACATGATTTGCCTAAATTAGGCAACAACAAAAGCACAGCAGACTTGAACATTCTTTTTGGCTGAGGAGATGGAAAGTTTTCATTTAACCATAGAAGCTTCACATCTCTCTGCCCTACTGAGAGATACAACTGTAGTTCACAGGGATTCAAAAATTACTTAGGAATTCTGTAACCTCAGAGTAGCTTGAAGATCTCTTCTGGGGGTCAAATATCACAAGAAGGTCCTTATGCTGAGTCCCTACATACTGGCTAAGCATAATTTTATATAGTTACACTGATCCTTGCTATAATCCTAAAACGTAGGTACCATTTTTATTCCTACTTTATAGGCAAAAAACCTGGGATTCAATGAGGTCAAATAATTTTCTCAATATCAGTTACTAAGTGGTTTAGCTGAGATTTGAATGTAGGCATCCAGGTTTACAGAATACGTGCTTTTAATCCTTATGTTATATTGCCTCCCTATATGAAGTTTTTACACACACACACACACACACACACACACACACACACACACACAAATCAAGTACATATGATTTGGATTCTTCAGGTGAGTTTCAAATTTTCCATTTTATTCAAATTCTGCATATCTGCTTTTTATGTCCATGGATGCTTTGGGCATTTGATTTCCCATCATCAGATACAAAGAAATAAAAAGAAATTCAATTTACCCACACAGATTCTGTTTGCTTATGGTATTAATAACCGATTGAGGAAGATGTCACAAGTGGGTAAATTAACTCTAAGGGAATTTCTAGATTCTTACTGTATGTCCCTTCCAACTATCACCACAGATAATCAAAATAAGCTCTCTTTTCATTTTAAGTTGAAGATAACCTTTTAAGGATAGCTGTTGATCCAAATAACCTATTTCTTCCTGAAAGCCAGATTTCCTGTGTTGAAGATTGTTACCTGTTGGGTCATTTGAGGACAAGCTGTTTCCACCCAGTGAATGATGCAATAAGTGGTAATCTGCTGTGAAAAAGTTGGGTTCAATTGGTTCTGGAGATCCTTGAGATAACTGGAACAGAAAAAGCAGAATTACCTGTTATTTCACATTCAGAGTCACATGACATGAAACCTCTGTGTGTGTCTCTGCTCAGAAAAGTTAGTGCTCTTCAGTTGTCAATCCCTGTCTGCAGATAAAGACCCACCTTCTTCCTTTCAAAAGAACTTATAAATTAGGGGCAGGCAAATTACAGTGAAAGCAAGCAGACAATTCCTGGTCACATGAAAAAAAATGCTCTATAGCTTTATGAGAACAAAATAAAAATATAGAAAAACAATGGTATGGGCCTGGGATATCAGAATGTTATTTTTATCAGGCATAGGAGGAAAAAGCTACAATCATATGACAAATTATTTTTAGCTCAAATCATCCCTTTTCATGTGTATGCTTTGAACAATGCCTTCATGTTTGATCAAAACAAACATGTTTCTTAACACATTTTCCTAAATTACCATTAATTTTCATCTCCAAACATTAATTCTCAATACTGTAAAGGGAAGAGTAGTTCACTAAATGTCAGAACTTACTGTTCCAATTATTTAATACCCTTTTGTAAAGCTGAACTTTTTAAATGGAACTTTCAAAATCATTTCACGTTTAATTCCAACCAGCACTTGAGCTGGCCAACTTTTTGTGCCTATGTAAAACCATATATTTTCAACATGTTGATTCATATTAATAAACCAGAAACAAAAGGCACAATTTAGACTATGCAATAGTATTTACCTTGTATTCACAAACTCTCTTCATGAATTAAAATATATCACTGTTCAATCACTTGAGACAATCTTTTGGCAGTTCACAAATAGGTTCACTCTTGAGCCAACAATCCCAGTCTTGGCTATACTCACATGAGAGAAATGAGTACTTCTGTTCACCAAAAGACATGTACAAGAATGTACATAACATATTTATTCATAATAATAAAAAACTGAAAACACCTCAATGTCCATGGACAGAGGACAGATAAATATGTTGTGGTGTGCTTATCCAACGGAATGTTGCCAAACATGAAAAAGAACATGCTATGAATATGCACAGCAAGATGGATAAGTGTTGAGAAAAGAAGCCAGACACAAAAGTATATACAGTGTATATCTTCACTTATACATATTTTCACAGCCAAAACATCTAACCAGTGGTGACGGAGATCAGGACAATAAGTACCTGTAGCAGGTGGTAGGGTTTGACTGGGAAAGGTGGGCAGGAGCTTTCTTCTCGACTGGAAATGTGCTATGTATTAATGCAGTTGGTTGTCACATGGGTGAGTGTATATGTGTAAGTTCATGGAGCTGTATATGTACTTCAGTGTATACATTTTGTGTTTTATTGTGGTGGTGGTGCTGTCGTTCAGTCGTTGAGTCATGTCTGACTCTTTGTGACTCCATGGACTTTAGCAAGCCAGGCTCCTCTGTCCTCCACTATTTCTGAGTTTGCTCAGATTCATGTCCATCGAGCCAATGATGTTATATTACCATCTCACCCTCTGCCAAACCCTTCTCCTTTTGTCTTCAATGTTTCCCAGCATCAGGGTCTTTTCAAATGAGTTGGCTCTTCGCATCAGGTGACCAAAGTATTGGAGCTTCAGCTTCAGCAACAGCCCTTCCAATGCATATTCAAGACTGGATTTCCTTTAGGATTGACTGGTTTGATCTCCCTCCAGTCCAAGAGACTCTCAAGAGTCCTTGGCATTTTATATCTTAATATAAACATTTTGCATTAACAACTGATAATCATTCCATTAATGTGCACTGGATATTTATAAATACAAATCATTTTGAGTTTTCCAGATTCTATATTGCCAATAAATGCTACATTTTAGAAAAACATGTGAATCATCCTTTTTCAATCTTAGAAATTTATTTTCCCTACTTTAGTGACAACTGATAAAATTAATAACCTATCTGTTATAACAGTGTAATGTAGGAAGATTTGATGCTTACTCACTTAATAAATGTCTCATCAGTGCTGTTAGGAGGCAATGCAGATAGTCTTAAGCATTCTGTAATTCTTTTATTCAAGCTAGTAGATTACTTCAACTGAACTTCTTACTACGCCTTGTAATGCTGAAAATGATTTCCTGGTATTACCTTCCAAGTGACTTCAGATGGGATTGTTTTTCATACGGCTGAGCACAGAAGTAATTTGGCTGCCTGAAATTTTCAACCCAAATATTTCTTAGAAAGCTTATTTAGAGTCTACTTAATTATTAAGTAAATCCTAAAGATTTCACAGGAGGAAGCTGCTTAAAGCTGCACAGTAGCATATGTGAATTGTGGCCTGTAGGGGTCGAGAGAGTGATTTTAAGATGACCGGACATGCCTCATCAGAAATGTAAACCTTTCAATTCACATACAACGATGATCTGCCCAGCTTGTTAACACCATGCAAGGAAACATAGAAGACACAGAATTCATCTGGTCCTCAGGAGAATTGCAAGTGAACTGGGAAAATAGGATAATGTACGTAAAACAACAGGGCAATGAATTAAATAATGAAGTATGAAATGGGGTGGTGAGACCTAAGTTTACACAAACAAAGATGCATTGCGAAGACCAATGTGGTTTTCAGAAGCTCTGGAGAAGAAACACTAAAGCTGAACCACAAAGGCTGGATTTGGGTTGGATGCAAGGAAGCCAAGTGATCATTCCAGATGAGAGGAATTTGATGGCAAAGGCTGGGCATATTAATGGCAAGTGATAAAGGGCTATGACATTAGTCCATGTTATGGAAGCACTGCGGATTTAGGATAAACAGAGGAAAATGAGTGCTATTCATTAATTCAGGGAGTATTCTTTTTTTTTTTTTTCATTTTTAAAATAAAAAAAATGTTTGCTGTGGATTTGTCATATATAGCTTTTATTATGTTGAGGTATGTTCCTTCTATTCCTGCTTTCTGGAGGGTTTTTACCATAAGTGGATGTTGAATTTTGTCAAAGACTTTCTCTGCATCTATTGAGATAATCATATGGCTTTTATTTTTCCATTTGTTAATGTAGTGTATTACATTGATTGATTTGCAGATATTGAAGAATCCTTGCATACCTGGGATAAAGCCCACTTGGTCATGATGTATGATCTTTTTAATGTATTGTTGGATTCTGAGTGCTAGAAATTTGTTAAGGATTTTTGCATCTATGTTCATCAGAGATATTGGCCTGTAGTTTTCCTTTTTGTGGCATCTTCGTCAGGTTTTGGTATTAGGGTGATGGTGGCCTCATAGAATAAGTTTGGAAGATTACCTTCCTCTGCAATTTTCTGGAAGAATTTGAGTAGCATAGGTGTTAGCTCTTCTCTAAATTTTTGGTAGAATTCAGCTGTGAAGTCATCTGGGCCTGGGCTTTTGTTTGCTGGAAGATTTCTGATTACAATTTAATTTTTGTGTTTGTGATGGGTCTGTTAAGATTTTCTATTTCTTCCTGGTTCAGTTTTGGGAAGTTGTACTATTCTAAGAATCTGTCCATTTCTTCTAAGTTGTCCATTTTATTGGCATATAATTGCTGATAGTAGTCTCATGATCCTTTGTATTTCTGTGTTGTCTGTTGTGATCTCTCCACTTTCATTTCTAATTTTATTGATTTGATTTTTCTCCCGTTCTTTCTTGATGAGTCTGGCTAATGGTTTGTCAATTTTATTTATCCTTTCAAAGAACCAGCTTTTGGCTTTGTTAATTTTTGCTATGGTCTCTTTTGTTTCTTTTGCATTTATTTCTGCCTAATTTTTAAGATTTCTTTCCTTCTACTAACCCTGGGATTCTTCATTTCTTCCTTTTCTAGTTGCTTTAGGTGTAGAGTTAGGTTATTTATTTGACTTTTTTCTTGTTTCTTGAGATATGCCTGTATTGCTATGAACATTTCCCTTAGCACTGCTTTTACAGTGTCCCACAGGTTTGGGGTTGTTGTGTTTTCATTTTAATTCATTTCTATGCAAATTTTTATTTCTTTTTTGATTTCTTCTGTGATTTGTTGGTTATTCAGCAGCGTGTTGTTCAGCCTCCATATGTTGGCATTTTTAATAGTTTTTCTCCTGTAACTGAGATCCAATCTTACTGCATTGTGTTCAGAAAAGATGCTTGGAATGATTTCAATGTTTTTGAGTTTACCAAGGCTAGATTTATGGCCCAGGATGTGATCTATCCTGGAGAAGGTTCCATGTGCACTTGAGAAAAAGGTGAAATTCACCCCATTGTTTTGGGGTGAGATGTCCTATAGATACCAATTAGGTCTAACTGGTCTATTGTATCTTTTAAAGTTTGTGTTTCCTTGTTAATTTTCTGTTTAGTTGATCTATCCATAGGTGTGAGTAGGGTATAAAAGTCTCCCACTATTATTCTGTTATTGTTAATTTCCCCTTTCATACTTGCTAGCATTTGTCTTACATATTGTGGTACTCTTATGTTGCATGCATATATATTTATAATTATTATATATTTTTCTTGAGTTGATCCTTTGATCATTATGTAGTTTCCTTCTTTGTCTCTTTTCACAGCCTTTGTTTTAAAGTCTATTTTATCTGATATGAGTAGTGCTACTCCTGCTTTCTTTTGGTCTCTCTTTGTATGGAATATCTTTTTCCAGCCCTTCACTTTCAGTCTGTATGTGTCCCTTGTTTCAAGGTGGGTCTCTTGTAGACAACATATATAGGGGTCTTGTTTTTGTATCCATTCAGACAAACCTAGATAGCATATTGAAAAGCAGAGACATTACTTTGCCAACAAAGGTCCGTCTAGTCAAGGCTATGGTTTTTCCAGTAGTCATGTATGGATGCGAGACTTGGACTGTGAAGAAAGCTGAGCACTGAAGAACTGATGCTTTTGAACTGCGGTGTTGGAGAAGACTCTTGAGAGTCCCTTGGACTGCAAGGAGATCCCTTGGGCTGTAACCAGTCCATTCTGGAGGAGATCAGCCCTGGGATTTCTTTGGAAGGAATGATGCTAAAGCTGAAACTCCAGTACTTTGGCCACCTCATGCAAAGAGTTGACTCATTGGAAAAGACTCTGATGCTGGGAGGGATTGGGGCAGGAGGAGAAGGGGACGACAGAGGATGAGATGGCTGGATGGCATCACTGCCTCAACGGACGTGAGTCTGAGTGAACTCTGGGAGTTGGTATTGGACAGGGAGGCCTGCCGTGCTGTGACTCATGGGGTCGCAAAAAGTCAGACATGACTGAGTGACTGAACTGAACCGAACTGAGCCAGACTTTGACTTTTGGTTGGGACATTCAACCCATTTATGTTTAAGGTAATTATTAATAAGTATGATCCCATTGCCATTTACTTTATTGTTTTGGGTTCGAGTATATACACTCTTTTTGTGTTTCCAGTCTATAGTATATCCTTTAGCATTTGTTGGAGAGCTGGTTTGGTGGTGCTGAATTCTCTCAGCTATGGCTTGTCTGTAAAGCTTTTGATTTTTCCTTCATATTTGAATGAGATCCTTGCTGGGTACAGTAATCTGGGCTGTAGGTTATTTTCTTTCATCACTTGAAGTATGTCCTGCCATTACCTCCTGGCCTGAAGAGTTTCTCTTGGAAGATCAGCTGTTATCCTTATGGGAATCCCCTTCTGTGTTATTTGTTGTTTTTCCCTTGCTGCTTTTAATATTTGTTCTTTGTGTTTGATCTTTGTTAATTTGATTTAATGTGTCTTGGTGTTTTGCCTTGGGTTTACCCTGTTTGGGACTCTCTGAGTTTCTTGGACTTGGGTGATTATTTCCTTCCCCATTCCAGGGAATTTTCCAACTATTATCTCCTCAAGTATTTTCTCATAGTCTTTCTGTCTTCTTCTTCTCAGATTCCTATGATTCGAATGTTGGGGCATTTGACATTGTCCCAGAGGTCTCTGAGACTGTCCTCATTTCTTTTAATTCATTTTTCTTTTTTCCTCTCTGTTTCATTTATTTCTACCATTCTATCTTCCACCTCACTTATCCTATCTTCTGCCTCCATTATTCTAAGGTTGGTTTCCTCCAGAGTGTTTTTTGATCTCATTTATTGCATTATTCATTATATATTGACTCTTTTTTTATTTCTTCTAGGTCCTTATTAAACCTTTCTTGCATCTTCTCAATCTTTGTCTCCAGGCTATTTATCTGTTATTGCATTTTGTTTTCAAGATTTTGGATAATTTTCACTATCATTATTCGGAATTCTTATCAGGTAGACTCCCTATCACTTCCTCTTTTGTTTGGTTTGGAGAACATTTATCCTGTTCCTTTACCTGCTGGGTATTTTTCTGCCTCTTCGTCTCGTTTATATTGCTGTATTTGGGGTGGCCTTTCCGTATTCTGGGAGTTTCTGGAGTTCTCTTTATTGTGGCGTTTCCTTGCTGTCCTCAATGGTGAAAAATTGAAAGCATTTCCCCTAAAGTCAGGAACAAGACAAGGATGACCACTCTCATCACTACTATTCTATATAGTTTTGCAAGTTTTGGCTACAACAATCAGAGCAGAAAAAGAAATAAAAGGAATCCAAATTGGAAAAGAAGAAGTAAAACTCTCACCATTTGCAGATGACATGGTTCTCTATATAGAAAACTCTAAAGATTCTTCCAGAAAATTACTAGAGCTAACAAATGAATATAGTAAAGTTGCAGGATATAAAATAAACACACAGAAATACTTGCATTCCTATACACAAACAATGAGAAAATAGAAAGAGAAATTAAGGAAAACATTCCATTCATCATCACAAGGAAAAGATTCAAATACTAAAAAATCATTCAGTTCAATTCAGTTTGGTCACTCAGTCGTGTCTGACTCTTTGTGAAACCATGAATCGCAGCACGCCAGGCCTCCCTATCCATCACCAACTCCTGCAGTTCACTCAGACTCAAGTCCATTGAGGCAGTGAAGCCATCCAGCCATCTCATCCTCTGTTGTCCCCTTCTCCTCCTGCCCCCAATCCCTCCCAGCATCAGAGTCTTTTCCAATGAGACAACTCTTTGCATGAGGTGGCCAAAGTACTGGAGTTTCAGCTTTAGCATCATTCCTTCCAAAGAAATCCCAAGGCTGATCTCCTTCAGAATGGACTGGTTGGATCTCCGTGCAGTCCAAGGGACTCTCAAGAGTCTTCTCCAACACCACAGTTCAAAACCATCAATTCTTCAGTGCTCAGCCTTCTTCACAGTCCAACTCTCACATCCATACATGACCACTGGGAAAACCATAGCCTTAACTAGACGGTCCTTTGTTGGCAAAGTAATATCTCTGCTTTCCAATATACTATCTAGGTTCGTTATAACTTTCCTTCCAAGGAGTGTCTTTTAATTTCATGGCAGCAGTCACCATCTGCAGTGATTTTGGAGCTCAAAAAAATAAAGTCTGTCACTGTTTCCACTGTTTCCCCATCTATTTCCCATGAAGTGATGGGACCGGATGCCATGATCTTCGTTTTCTGAATGTTGAGCTTTAAGCCAACTTTTCACTCTCCTTTTTCACTTTCATCAAGAGGCTTTTTAGTTCCTCTTCACTTTCTTCCATAAGGGTGGTGTCATCTGCATGTCTGAGGTTATCGATATTTCTCCCAGCAATCTTTATTCTAGCTTGTGCTTCCTCCAGTCCAGCATTTCTCATGATGTACCCTTCATAGAAGTTAAATAAGCAGCGTTTGGAACCAGTCTGTTGTTCCATGTCCAGTTCTAACTGTTGCTTCCTGACCTGCATATAGGTTTCTCAAAAAGCAGGTCAGGTAGTCTGGTATTTCCATCTCTTTGAGAATTTTCCACAGTTTATTGTGATCCACATAGTCAAAGGTTTTGGCATAGTCAATAAAGGAAAAATAGATGTTTGTCTGGAACTCTCTTGCTTTTTCCATGAGCCAGCAGATGTTGGAAGTTTGGTCTCTTGTTCCTCTGCCTTTTCTAAAACCAGCTGGAACATCAGGGAGTTCACAGTTAACATATTGCTGAAGCCTGGCTTGGAGAATTTTGAGCATTACTTTACTAGTGTGTGAGATGAGTGCAATTGTGCAGTAGTTTGAGCATTCTTTGGCATTGCCTTTCTTTGGGATTGGAATGAAAACTGACCTTTTCCAGTCCTGTGGCCACTGCTGAGTTTTCCAAATTTACTGGTATATTGAGTGCAGCACTTTCACAGCATTATCTTTCAGGATTTGAAATAGCTCTACTGGAATTCTATCACCTCCACTAGCTTTGTTCATAGTGATACTTTCTAAGGCCCACTTGACTTCACATTCCAGGATGTCTGGCTCTAGGTGAGTGATCACACCATCGTTATTATCTCGGTCATGAAGATCTTTTTGTACAGTTCTTCTGTGTATTCTTGCCACCTCTTCTTAATATCTTCTGCTTCTGTTAAGTCCTTACCCTTTCTGTCCTTTATCAAGCCCATCTTTGCATGAAATGTTCCCTTGGTAGCTTTAATTTCCTTGAAGAGATCTCTAGTCTTTCCCATTCTGTTGTTTTCCTCTATTTCTTTGCATTGATCACTGAAGAAGGCTTTCTTGTTTCTTCTTACTAGTCTTTGGAACTTTGCATTCAGATGCTTATATCTTTCCTTTACTCGTTTGCTTTTTACTTCTTTTCTTTTCACAGCTATTTGTAAGGCCTCCCCAGATAGCCATTTTGCCTTTTTGCATTTCTTTTTTCTTGGGAATGGTCTTGATCCCTGTCTCCTGTACAATGTCACAAACCTCATTTCATAGTTCATCAGGCAGTCTATCAGATCTAGTCCCTTAAATCTATTTCTCACTTCCACTGTATAATCATAAGGGATTTGATTTAGGTCATACTTGAATGAACTAGTAGTTTTCCCTACTTTCTTCAATTTAAGTCTGAATTTGTCAATAAGGAGTTCATGATCTGAGCCACAGTCAGCTCCTGGTCTTGTTTTTGTTGACTGTATAGAGCTTCTCCATCTTTGGCTGCAAAGAATATAATTAATCTGATTTCGATGTTGACCACCTGGTGATGTTCATGTGTAGAGTCTTCTCTTGTGTTGTTGGAAGAGGGTGTTTGCTATGACCTGTCTTTGCCCTGCTTCATTCCATATCCCAAGGCCAAATTTGCCTGTTACTCCAGGTGTTTCTTGACATCCTACTTTTGCATTCCAGTCCCCTATAATGAAAAGGATATCTTTTTTGGATGTTAGTTTTAAAAGGTCTTGTAGTTCTTCATAGAACTGTTCCACTTCAGCTTCTTCAGCATTACTGATTGCGACATAGATCTGGATTATTGTGATATTGAATGGTTTGCCTTAAAAACGAATAGAGATCATTCTGTCGTTTTTGAGATTGCATCCAAGTACTGCATGTCGGACTCTTTTGTTGATCATGATGGCTACTCCATTTCTTCTAAGGGATTCTTGCCCGCAGTAGTAGATATAATGGTCATCTGAGTTCAATGCACCCATTCCAGCCCATTTTAGTTCGCTGATTCCTAGAATGTCATCGTTCACTCTTGCCATCTCCTGTTTGACCACTTACAATTTGCCTTGAGACATGGACCTGACATTCCAGGTTCCTATGCAATATTGCTGTTTATAGTATCCGACCTTGCTTCTATCACCAGTCACATCCACAGCTGGGTATTGTTTTTGTTTTGGCTTCATCCCTTCATTCTTTCTGGAGTTATTTCTCCACTAATATCCAGTAGCGTGTTGGGTACCTACTGACCTGGGGAGTTCCTCTTTCAGTATCCTATCATTTTGCCTTTTCATACTGTTCATGAGGTTCTCAAGGCAAGAATACTGAAGTAGTTTGCCATTCCCTTCTCCAGTGGACCACATTCTGTCAGACTTCTGGAGAAGGAAATGGCAAAACACTTCAGTATTCTTGCCTTGAGAACCCCATACTTAGGAATATATCTACCTAAAGAATCTAAAGACTTATACATAGAAAACTATAAAACACTGTGAAAGAAATCAAAGAGGATACTAACAGAAGGAGAAATATACCATCCTCATGGATTGGATGAATCAATATAGTGAAAATGAGTATACTACCGAAAGCAATCTATAGATTCAATGCAATCCCTATCAAGCTACCAATGCTATTTTTCGCTGATCTAGAACAAATAATTTCACAACTTGTATGGAAATACAAAAAACCTCGAATAGCCAAAGCAATCTTGAGAAAGAAGAATGGAACCGGAGGAATCAACCTCCCTGACTTTGGGCTCTACTACAAAGCCACAGTCATCAAGACAGTATGGTACTGACACAAAAACAGAAATATAGATTAATGGAACAAAATAGAAAGCCCAGAGATAAATCCATGCACCTATGGACACCTTACCTTTGACAAAGGAGGCAAGAATATACAATGGAGAAAGGACAATGTCTTTAACAAGTGGTGCTGGGAAAACTGGTCAACCACTTGTAAAAGAATGAAATTAGAACACTTTCTAACACCATACACAAAAATAAACTCAAAATGGATTAAAGATCTAAATGTAAGACCAGAAACTATAAAACTCCTAGAGGAGAACATAGGCAAAACACTCTCCGACATAAATCACAGCACAATCCTCTATGACCCACCTCCCAGAAGATTAGATATAAAAGCAAAAATAAATAAATGGGACCTAATTAAAATTAAAAGCTCCTGCACAATAAAGGAAACTATAAGCAAAGTGAAAAGACAGCCTTCAGAATGGGAGAAAATAACAGCAAGTGAAGCAACTGACAAAGAATTAATCTCAAAAGTATGCAAGCAACTCTTGCAGCTCAATTCCAGAAAAATAAATGACCCAATCAAAAAATGGGTCAAAGACCTAAACAGACATTTCTCCAAAGAAGATATACAGATGGCTAACAAACACATAAAAGGATGCTCAACATCACTCATTATCAGAGAAATGCAAATCAAAACCACAATAGGGAACCATTTCACACTAGTCAGAATGGCTGCGATCCAAAAGTCTACAAGCAATAAATGCTGGAGAGGGTGTGGAGAAAGGGGAACTCCCTTACACTGTTGGTGGGAATGCAAACTAGTATAGCCACTATGGAGAACAGTGTGGAGATTCCTTAAAAAACTGCACATAGAACTGCCTTATGACCCAGCAATCCTACTGCTGGGCATACACACTCAGGAAATCAGAACTGAAAGAGACACGTGTACCCCAATGTTCATTGCAGCACTGTTTATAATAGCCAGGACATGGAAGCAACCTAGATGTCCATCAGCAGATGAATGGATAAGAAAGCTGTGGTACATATACACAATGGAGCATTACTCTGCCATTAAAAAGAATACATTTGAATCAGTTCTAATGAGGTGGATGAAACTGGGGCCTTTTATACAGAGTGAAGTAAGCCAGAAAGAAAAACACCAATACAGTATACTAATGTATATATATGGAATTTAGAAAGATGGTAATGATAACCCTGTATGTGAGACAGCAAAAGAGACACAGATGTATAGAACAGTCTTTTGGACTCTGTGAGAGAGGGAGAGGGTGGGGTGATTTGGGAGAATGGCTTTGAAACATGTATATTATCATGTGTGAAATGAATCACCAGTCCAGGTTCGATGCATGATACAGGATGCTCTGGCTGGTCCACTGGATGACCCAGAGGGATGATATAGCAAGGGAGTTGGGGGCTGGGGAGGGGTTCAGAATTGGGAACATGTGTGCACCCATGGCAGATTCAAGTTGACGTATGGCAAAACCAATACAATATTGTAAAGTAATTAGCCTTCAATTAAAATAAATTAATTTATAATAAAAAGAATTAGATGTCACATGCAAAAAAATAAATAAATAAAAATAAATAAATATTTTTAAAAAACAACTGTTTTTGTCTGTGCAGCACAGCATGCAAAATTTTAGTTTCCCAACCAGGAATCAAACCCATGCCTCTTTCATTGAAAGCGCTGAGCCTTAACCACTGGACAGCCAGGGAAGTCCTTAGGGAGTAATGGTTTTTCAAATCAACTATTATGTGCCACACACAGATCCAAACCTTAAGAACAAACAATATTGCCTAAATATTGTATTCTTGGACCTTACTGACTCATTAGGGAGAATTATGACTATGAAATATATATTTACAAATGTGTATTTGTAAAATTGCAAATGTGCATTGAAGGCCAGGCCTCTGGTTCTAAGAGGTAACAGATTTAATTTAGGGAAGGCTTACCTGAAAAAATGGCACTTGTGCTGAGAGCTGAAATAAAGAGTAGGAGTGAATCAAAGATGGAGTAGGAAGAACATTACAGGCAGAAGAAAGAGTGTGTACAGACTTGGGAGGAAGCAGCATGGTAGCTTGGCACTGTGGCCGGTGTACAGACATCAAAGGACAAGAGTGCTGTGAGATGAGGGTGGAGGGAGAGGCAAGGCTTGGACCAGACATGACTATGAACACCATTCGTAAGGATTTTGGCATTTTATACTAAAAGCCCCTTGGACAATTTCTGGTCAGATTTCTATTTTGAAAAGACCACCCTGGATGCAATATATATAATAGGTTGAGTAGAGCTGGTAACTCAGGGTGAACACAGGCAGGTCAGGGGGAGGCTCCTGCAAACAATGGAGTCCTGGGTTGGACCCAGAGTTAGACAGTGAAGCAGGAAACTGGAAACAGGTGTTTAGAAACATTGGCAAGTCTGGCAAAATGGACTGGAGAACAAGTTGATCAGCAAGGAAGTGTGACTCTAGTGCAAGAGATATAAAGCTTGGATAAACTGGAAACCAAGAGGAGGAGGAAGACCAAACATTCCTACTTAATCACAACACCACCACCACCTGTGGCCACTGGTTCAGTACTTACTACATTCTAGACATAGTCAATATTCTATCTGGTTCCTACAACTACCCTGTAACTTATGCATTATCCTCATTTCACGGATGAGGAATTTGAGAATTTGCTCAAAGAGCATAGGTAATAACTGGCAGAACCAGGGCTAGAACCCTGGTGGTATCACCAAAGGCCAAGCAAAACCACCTACACTATGAAGATTCCCCAGGAGTTAATGACTTAGGAAATGCAAGAGATAAGGTGGAACAGTTGAGAGTGACCCAAGGTTTAGAGATGGAGCAGAAGGAAAACAGATGCTTCCAGTAATATTTGATGTGGACAAAAGAAAGAAGAAGATGGTGAGATCGATTCTGGACACACTAAATGGCAAAGTGGATGCTCACCCAGTAGGTAGAAATATGGGTGATACAACAAAACCTTCAAACTAATGGCCTCTTGGGCTGGCTGAGGCTGTGAAGTGGCTCACACCAGCACTGGGTGGGGGAGCCTCTCTAAACTCATGAACATTTAGCTGACAGGTGTATCTCCCAGCTTTGGTATGCTTCTATTTGGAAGAATGCATGAGAAACCTCCTCTGAACTGACAAAATTGGATGTCCATCTGACATCCAATCAAGGTGGCAGAATAGGAAGTGGATCTCATTTCCTCCTACAGATACATCAAAAATATATCTACGTGTGGCACAACTCTCAAAAAATACCTATTTGAACGTTGACAGAAGGTCTCAGAGAGCCAAAATTGTAAGAAAGATCACCACATGACCAACTAAGATGAATGAAATAATTAAGGAAGTGGCACAAGATCTGCACATCTGGGACAGAGCTGTGAAAGAGGAAAGGTTCCCTCACCCTGGAAAACCCCTTTACCAGTAGGTAAAGGTTCCCTCACCAGGCGAAACCCCTTTACCTGGAGCCTGACTTCAATAGATTAGTACCTATGGATCTGCACTGGTGGCTTTGTGAATTCAGTGTCTGAGAGACACCAGGGCCAAATGTCTGCATTCCCACAGTTGAGGTGGGGATAAGGGCAGTGCCAACAATATTGTTCTTTATGAGCCCACACAACAGGCGACAGTTGACACCACCAACCACACACCTGGATAGACAGCTCCTGCTGAAGAATACTCAGTAATTCCTCTCCAAGTATGAGGGCTCCAATCTCATCTACCTCATACTGCAGCTCAGATACGAATCTGGGGCTTTTGCTCCAAAAACTAAGGGGTAGACCCTGTCCCTGACAGGGCATTGACAATGAGAGAGCAAAGAAGAGGCCCTGCTTACTATCCAGTGCAGGCTATAGTCATCACAACGCCAGGCTCACCGCCTACCAAAAGGGTAATGGCCAGCACATACTAAGGAAAGAGGCGGCAGGCACCCATACTAAAGACAGCCTTTACACCAAAAATATTAAACCCATGCAGGCTACACAGGAACTCTCCCACATAAAAATAGCCCTCTAAGAACACCTCTAAGACACCATTTCTCATAAACTCATAGAGTCAGAGGAATACAAGTTACTGAAGAAGCATAGGAACCACTCCCAAATAAATGACCAAGAGAATTCACCTGGAAGAACAAACAATGAAACAGACCTCTTCATTCTAATAGACTGAGTTCAAAAAGGAGGTAATAAAAATACTGAAGGTATGAATAAAACCTATCAGTAGAAATGCAGGTTACTATAAAAAGAAACTATAAACTATGAACAGAAACCAAGAAAAAATAGGGAATAGTTTGCTGAGAAAGCTGAACTAAAGGTAATAAATGGAAAATTGAATAATACAGAACAAGTATGTGATCTGGAAGATAGAATAATGGAAATCACCCAATCAGAATATCAGAAAGAAAGATGACAAAAATGAAAGCAACATACAAGACGTTTGGAATAATATAAAGTGTGTCAATCTATGCATAATAGGTATTTCAGAAGAAGAAGAAAGAGAAACAGGGAGAGACAATATATTTGAAGGATTATGGCTGAAAACTTACCAACCTAAAGAAGGAATCAGATATCTAGGTACAGGAAGCATAGAGAGTCCCAGACAGGTGAACCCAAACAGATCTATAATTAAAATAGCAAAAGTTAAGGAGAGGATTTTAAAGATACCAAGACAAAAACAGAGTTAACTACAAGTAAACCCCCATAAGACTCTCAGCTGATTTCTCCATGGAGATGTTACAGGCTAGGAGTGGCAAGATATATTCAAAGTCCTGAAAGGGAAAAATCTGCAACCTAGGATATTCTACCTAGCAAGATTATAATTTAGAATAGGTGTAGGGATAAAGAATTTCTCAGACAAGAAAAAGCTAAAAGAATACAGCAATACTAAACTTATTCTAAAAGAAATTTTTAAAAGTCAAAAGAAGCAATAATCTATAGGAAATAGAAAAATCACAATCAGACATTTAAATAAGTCAGTATACAGACTTTAAAAAATAGAAAATAATTTGTGAAAGTGATAATATCTACAATGAACAGCAAAAGGATATACATGATGATGTAAAAGAGGATATCAAAATCATAAAATGTGGAGGAGGAGAGTAAGAAAAATGTATATTTTTTAAAAAAGAATGTATATTTTATTAAAAAATGTATATTTTTTAGAGGGAAGTCCATAGCCATACAAGCCTTCCTCAAAGAACAAGAAAAATCTTAAATAAACAACCTAAATCACCACCTAAAAGAATTAGAAAAAGAAGAAAAAATAAAACCTAAAGTAGCAGATGGAAGGAAATAATAATGATCAGAGAGGGAATAAATCAAATAGAAACTTGAGTAGGAAAAAAATCAGTACAACAGAGAGCTAGTTATTTGAAAGGGTAAACAAAACTACCAAACGTCAGACCAGGCTCACTAAGAAGAAAAGAAAGAGGATCCAAGTAAACAAGGTAAGAAATGAAAGTGGAGAAATAATAACTGATACCATAAAAATACAAAAAAACATAAGAGAATACTATTGTAAGGGTAACAGGCAGGAAGGCCAGGGATCTCCAAATAGAGAAAATAGCCTGCAAGTGTCAAGACATTTTTTTATCTCTCTCTTAAGTGGCAGGAGGAAGCAAACTACAAGTATTAGATTTTCCCCCCTTCTCTATACAAACTTTAAAAGAGGTTTCTTTTAAACTTCTGTATTGCCATAATGACACCTGGTTTCAACTGAACTTTTTTCAAACCTTGAGCTAACCAATACATTTTTCTTATGGAAATGTTTTTCTTAAGTTATGTTAATGAACTATGCATATACCCTAGACTCTGTCTTCAAGTTGGTTCCACCTAAGACTCAGAACTGACTTGACAAACCAGTATATGTTACTCATGCAAATGTTCTCTTAACTATGTTAATGAAACTATGTACTTGCTTGGAAACCTGCTTTTCTTCAAGATTCATGTCAATTGTTTTATGGCCCAGGACGACTCACCTTGTGCCAATGTTATCCCAAAATGCATGTTGTGGGTGAAAGGCCTGGTGCCAGTCTCTGAGTTTTGAGACATTTCCTTTCTCCAACTAGCAGCCTGCTAGTAGCTATATAACATCCAGCTAAATATTAACAAGGTAGGCACTCTTTCTGCCCCCTACTGATGTCTATGTCAGAAGCTTTGTCTATACACTTTAGTAACTGTATCACACAAAAGCTCTGAGTGATCAAGCCTCATCACTGGCCCCAGATTGAATTCTTCTCCTCCACAGGCCAAGAATCCTGGCATCTTTCATGGCTCAGCAACAACCTTTCACTATGAACAACTATATGCCAACAAACTGGACAACCAAGAAGAAATGGATAAGTTGCTAGGAACATCAGTTCAGTTCAGTTCAGTCACTCAGTCTGAACTGAACTAAGACGCCATGAATTGCAGCACGCCAGGCCTCCCTGTTCATCACCATCACCCAGATTTCACTCAAATTCATGTCCATCGAGTTGGTGATGCCATCCAGCCATCTCATCCTAGGTCGTCCCTTTCTCCTCCTGCCCCCAATACCTCACAACATCAGAGTCTTTTCCAATGAGTCAACTCTTCGCATCAGGTGGCCAAAGTACTGGAGTTTCAACTTTAGCATCATTCCTTCCAAAGAAATCCCAGGACTGATCTCCTTTAGAATGGACTGGTTGGATCTCCTTGCAGTCCAAGGGACTCTCAAGAGTCTTCTCCAACACCACAGTTCAAAAGCATCAATTCTTCAGTGCTCATCCTTCTTCACAGTCCAACTCTCACATCCATACATGACCACAGGAAAAACCATAGCCTTGACTAGACGGACCTTAGTCGGCAAGGTAATGTCTCTGCTTTTGAATATGCTATCTAGGTTGGTCATAACTTCTCTTCCAAGGAGTAAGCGTCTTTTAATTTCATGGCTACAGTCACCATCTGCAGTGATTTTGGAGCCCCCCAAAATAAAGTCTGTCACTGTTTCCACTGTTTCCCCATCTATTTCCCATGAAGTGATGGGACCAGATGCCATGATCTTCGTTTTCTGAATGTTAAGCTTTAAGCCAACTTTTTCACTCTCCTCTTTCACTTTCATCAAGAGGCTTTTTAGCTCCTCTTCACTTTCTGCCATAAGGATGGTGTCATCTGCATATCTGAGATTATAGGTATTTCTCCCGGCAATCTTGATTCCAGCTTGTGTTTCTTCCAGTCCAGCGTTTCTCATGATGTACTCTGCATACAAGTTAAATAAGCAGGGTGACAATATACAGCCTTGACGGACTCCTTTTCCTATTTGGAACCAGTCTGTTGTTCCCTGTCCAGTTCTAACTGTTGCTTACTGATCTGCATACAGATTTCTCAAGAGGCAGGTCAGGTGGTCTGGTATTCCCATCTCTTTCAGAATTTTCCACACTTTATTGTGATCCATACAGTCAAAGGCTTTGGCATAGTCAATAAAGCAGAAATAGATGTTTTTCTGGAACTCTCTTGCTTTTTCCATGATCCAGCGGATGTTGGCAATTTGATCTCTGGTTCCTCTGCCTTTTCTAAAACCAGCTTGAACATCAGGGAGTTCACATATTGCTGAAGCCTGGCTTGGAGAATTTTGAGCATTACTTTACTAGCATGTGAGATGAGTGCAATTGTGCAGTAGTTTGAGCATTCTTTGGCATTGCCTTTCTTTGGGATTGGAATGAAAACTGACCTTTTCCAGTCCTGTGGCCACTGCTGAGTTTTCCAAATTTGCTGGCATATTGAGTGCAGCACTTTCACAGCATCATCTTTCAGGATTTGAAATAGCTCCACTGGAAATCCATCACCTCCACTAGCTTTGTTCATAGTGATGCTTTCTAAGGCCCACTTGACTTCACATTCCAAGATGTCTGCCTCTAGATTAGTGATCACATCATCATGATTATCTGGGTCGTGAAGATCTTTTTTGTACAGTTCTTCCGTGTATTCTTGCCACCCCTTTTTAATATCTTCTGCTTCTGTTAGGTCCATACCATTTCTGTCCTTTATCCAGCCCATCTTTGCATGTTATGGTCCCTTGGTATCTCTAATTTTCTTAAAGAGATCTCTAGTCTTTCCCATTCTGTGCTTTTCCTCTATTTCTTTGCATTGATCGCTGAAGAAAGCTTTCTTATATCTTCTTGCTATTCTTTGGAACTCTGCATTCAGATGCTTATATCTTTCCTTTTCTCCTTTGTTTTTCACCTCTCTTCTTTTCACAGCTATTTGTAAGGCCTCCCCAGACAGCCATTTTCCTTTTTTGCATTTCTTTTCCATGGGAATAGTCTTGATCCCTGTCTCCTGTACAATGTCACGAACCTCATTCCATGGTTCATCAGGCACTCTATCTATCAGATCTAGGCCCTTAAAACTATTTCTCACTTCCACTGTATAATCAGAAGGGATTTGATTTAGGTCATACCTGAATGGTCTAGTGGTTTTCCCTACTTTCTTCAATTTAAGTCTGAATTTGGTAATAAGGAGTTCATGATCTGAGCCACAGTCAGCTCCTGGTCTTGTTTTTGTTGACTGTATACAGCTTCTCCATCTTTGGCTGCAAAGAATATAATCAATCTGATTTCAGTGTTGACCATCTGGTGATGTCCATGTGTAGAGTCTTCTCTTGTGTTGTTGGAAGAGGGTGTTTGCTATGACCAGTGCATTTTCTTGGCAAAACTCTATTAGTCTTTGCCCTGCTTCATCCCGCAATCCAAGGCCAAATTTGCCTGTTATTCCAGGTGTTTCTTGACTTCTTACTTTTGCATTCCAGTCCCCTATAATGAAAAGGACATCTTTTTTGGGTGTTAGTTCTAAAAGGTCTTGTAGGTCTTCATAAAACCATTCAACTTCAGCTTCTTCAGCGTTACTGGCTGGGGCATAGACTTGGATAATTGTGATATTGAATGGTTTGCCTTGGAGACGAACAGAGATCATTCTGTTATTTTTGAGATTGCATCCAAGTACTGCCTTTCAGACTCTTTTGTTTACCATGATGGCTACTCCATCTCTTCTGAGGGATTCCTGCCCACAGTAGTAGATATAATGGTCATCTGAGTTAAATTCACCCATTCCAGTCCATTTTAGTTCGCTGATTCCTAGAATGTTGACATTCACCCCTGCCATCTCTTGTTTGACCACTTCCAATTTGCCTTGATTCATGGACCTGACATTCCAGGTTCCTATGCAATATTGCTCTTTACAGCATCGGATCTTGCTTCTATCACCAGTCACATGCACAACTGGGTATTGTTTTTGCTTTGGCTCCTTCCCTTTGCTCTTTCTGGAGTTACTTCTCCACTGATCTCCAGTAGTATATTGGGCACCTAATGACCTGGGAAGTTTCCTTTTTGGTATCCTATCATTTTGCCTTTTCATACTGTTCATGGGGTTCTCAAGGCAAGAATACTGAAGTGGCTTGCCATTCCCTTCTCCAGTGGACCACGTATGTCTAGGAACATACAGTCCCCCAAAACTGAATACAGAAGAAATAGATAATTTGAACAGAACAATCACTAGAAGTGAAATAGAATCCGTAAAACAAACAAACAACTTGCTGCAAACAAAAGTTCAGGCTTCACTGAGGAATTCTAACAAACATACAAAGAAGAAATTATATTGAAACTTTTTAAACTTTACCAAAAGACTGAAGAGGCAGGGACACTCCAAAGTCATTCTTTGAAGCCACCATCACCCTGATACCAAGACCAAACAAAGATACTATGGACAAAGAAAATTACAGGCCAATAATTTTGATGAATACAAATACAAAAATTATCAACAAAATATTATCCAACTGAATACAATAACACACATAGAGAAGATCATATACCACAACCAAGTGGGATTCATCCCAGGGTCACAAGGATGTTTCAGCACATGCAGGTTAATCAGTATGATACAGCACACCAACAAAAGAAAAGACAAAGATGCAAAGGAAGTATTTTATAAGATTCTACACATATTCATGATATAAACTCTCACCAAAGTGGGTATAGAGAGAACATATCTCAACATAATAAAAGCTATTGGACAAATCCATAGCAAACATAATACTCAATGGTGAAAAGCTGAAAACATTCCTGCTAAAATCTGGAACAAGATAAAAATGCTCTCTATCACCACTCATCTTCAACACAGTGTTGTAAGTTCAAGGCACAGCAATCAGAAAAAAGAAATAAAAGGTACCCAAATTGGAAAGGAAGAGGTAATTTCATCAATTTATGCAGATGGTAAAGATTCTGCACAAAAGACTCCACACAAAACCTACTAGAACTTATCAATGAGTTCAGCAAGGTAGCAGAGTGTAAGATTAGCATATCAGTTGCATTTCTTTACACTATGATGATATATCAGAAAGAGAAAGTAAAAAAAAAAAATGCATCAGAAAAATATCTAGGCATAAACCCACAAAGGAGGTGAAAGTCTTATTCAGAGAACTATAAAACATTCATAAAGGAAGCAGAAGATGATTCAAAGAAATGGAAAAATATTTAATGCTCTTGAACTGGAAGAATTAATATTGTTAAAATGGACCATACTACCCAAAACAATCCACAGATGTAATGTTATCCCTATCAAATTACCCATGACATGATTTGTTCTATAAAACTAGAAAAAAATAATCATAAAATTTATATGGAATCATAAATGACCCAGAATTGCCAACAATCTTGAGGAAAAAGGACAAAGCAGGAAGCATAATCTTCCAAGACTTCAGACAATACTACAAGTCTACAGTAATCAAAACAGCATGATACAGGCACAGAAACAGATATATCTATCAATGGAACAGAATACAGAGCCCAGAAATAAACCTATACACTTACAGTCAATTAATCTTTGACAAAAGAGGCAAGAATATAAAATGGGAAAAAGTTCTTCAGAAAATGTTGCTGGGAAAGTTGGAAAGCTGCATGTAAATCAATGAAGTTAGAGCACACTCTCACACCATACACAAAAAATACTCAAAATTATTTAAAGACTTAAATATAAGATGTGATATCATAAAACTCCTAGAAGAGAACATAGGCAAAACATTCTCTGACAAATCTTATCAATGTTTCCTTAGGTCAGTCTCCTATGGCAATAGAAATAAAAGCAAAGAGAAACAAATTGGACCTAATCAAATATATAAGCTTTTGCACAGCAAGGGAAATCATAAATAAAATGAAAAGATATCCTGTGGACTAGGAGAAAATAGTTGCAAACAATGCTGCTGACAAGAAAATAATTTCTAAAATATACAAATAGCTCACACAACTCAGTAAGAAAAAACATACAACTCAATCAAAAAATAACAGAAGACATAAATTGACATTTCTCCAAAGAAGACATACAGATGGCCAATAGGCACATGAAAGGATGCTCAACATTGCTACTTATCAGAGATGTGTAAGTCAAAACTACAATAAGGTAACACCTCACAAGGGTCAGAATAGCCATCATTAAAATTACACAAGCAATAATTGCTAGAGAGGGTGTGAAGAAAATAGAACACTCTTACACTGTTGGTGGGAATGTAAGTTGGTGTACACTATGAAGAACAATATAGAGGTTCCTCAAAACACAAAAACTAGAGTTTCCATATGATCCAGCAATCCTTTTCCTGGGCACATATCTGGAGAAAACCATAATTCAAAGAGATGCATGTACCCAACGTTCACAGCAGCACTATTTACAATAACTAAAACACAATCAACCTAAGTGTCCATCAACAAATGAATGGATAGAAAAGATGTGGTAACATAAATATATAGTGAAACAGTACTCAGCTATGTAAAAGAATGAAATAATGCCATTTGAACCAACATGGATGAACCTAGAGATTGTCATCTAAATGAAGTCAGTCAGAAAAAGAAGGACAAATTCACATGATATCACTTATACGCGGAATACAAAATATGACACAAACAGACTCAGAGACTCAGAGAACAGACTTGTGGTTGCCAAGGGGGAGTGGGGTGAGTGATTGTGGTGCTGGAGAAGACTCTTGAGGGTCCCTTGGACAGTAAGGAGATCCAACCAGTCCATCCTAAAGGAAATTAGTCCTGAATATTCATTGGAAGGACTGATGCTGAAGCTGAATCTCCAATACTTCAGCCACCTGATGTGAAGAACTAACTCATTTGAAAAGACCCTGATGCCGGACAAGACTGAAGGCAGGAGGAGGAGGGGATGACATAGGATGAGATGGTTGTATGCCATCATAGACTCAATGGACATGAGTTTGAGTAAACTCCAGGAGTTGGTGATGGACAGGGGGGCCTGGTGTGCTGCAATCCATGGGGTCGCAAAGAGTTGGACACGACTGAGTGACTGAGCTGAACTGAACTGTAGCAGTTTATTGGTCATTTGAGAATATAGTACTTTTTAGGCAAAAACTAAATAAAAGAAAATAAAATTTGTAAGAGAAACTACAAACGTAACCCTCATTAAATTCTTTAAATTATACCTTCTTTTCCACATCATAAGGCTTCCCTGGTGTCTCAGATGGTAAAGAGTCTGCCCACAATGCGAGAAAGCCAAGTTTGATTCTTGGGTAAGAAAGATCCCCTGGAGAAGGAAATGGCAACCCCCTCCAGTCTTGTCTGGAAAATCTCATGGATGGGGGAGGCTGGCAGGCTACATTCCTTGGGGTCGCAAAGAGTTGGGCACAACTCAGTGAGTAACACTTTTCCATATCATAAAATAAGGTTATCTTTGCTGTAGAACAACTACATAAACAATTTGGAACCTAATCAACTGAGATAGTACTCTGAAGAAAATTAAGCCTAAATAAATGAAATTATTAACAGGTACCAGAAGTGAGAAATGTTTTAATGTCTTTTATCACCCTTACTTGTCAATCATCTTATCTTTTCTTTCTTTATGTTTTTCTTGTCCTCTTTGATTGAATTTTAAGACATAAAATGTTGCCTGATTTTTCATTTTTTTCCTAACCTACAGCTCTTTTCTATTAGTATGTATTAGACTTTATAGGTCACTTTGTTAACAGAAAGATCCAGTATTTATACTCTATTTTCTTAGGCTTAAATCCGAGAGGTTGGTCAGATGCAGATTCAAGTGTTTAGCATGTACACTTCACAGGCGTGCCATGTACATCCATCAGGAGGCATGCACACTGTCTGGTTGCTCCCTTTTTTGTGATACCACCAATCAGTAGTGATCATGTCAGATCCATTATTTCATTCAGGGACTGCAAAATGATAATTTTTTTTTTATTCCTTCAGTATTTATTAGTTGAAGTTTTTTGATAATGAGGAAATTCTCCCACATCAATTTAGTTACCTGGAGAAAAAATTCATAAGGGAAAGGCAGAATAAATGCTTTATTCTTTTCTTTTTTAAATAATTTTTAAAATAATGAGTTGGTCACTTAGCATCTTCCAAAGGTAATTAATGAGGGATTTCATTTCACTGTTGTGATCTCTTGGATTTAAACGTTAATGCACTCAATTAATTGTGGTGACTGATGCTGACTGATGCTTTAATTATCTAATAGTCTGCGGGAGGCCTCTTTAAAGTTGGCTCCTAAGTCCTGCTGACACACCTGCAGTTGCCCTGACAGCATCCTTGCTATTTAATCTGTAAATAGAGTGAAGATACTCTAACATGATCATATCCAGTTCCTGACCTGCAGCTGCAATGGGCTGTATTTCCAAAGCCACGGGGGCAAAGGGAGCACACTGCTGCTGGCTTTATTTCTAGATTATTTTAGTGAAATGTAGGAAATATGTTCCTTTTTTAAAAAGATAAGATCTGTCATGAATTAATACTG